>NC_050192.1:8009269-8181769 GCF_008315115.2 Sander lucioperca | reverse complement strand
GGCATCCCAGAAGTAAACACTTCTCAGATACTATGTTTACATTTCCACTGCACTCTTTCTTCAGCCTTAGAGAGCTGACACACCAAGCCGATTATCAGCCGTCGGACAGTCTGGCGAAGTCGGTTACTCAAGTCTGTTCGGTGTGTTCTGTGCCGTCGTCCTTCGGAGGAGCCGTCTGCCTTTATTTTGGCCGACCCGACATGTTCAGTCGGAGACAGGGCAGTTGGGATTCACGAAAATCTTTTAAACTGACCTTTGTCGATCTGAAATGAAGACAGATTCAGCAACTGTATGTCCTATTTCTCGCTTAAAATGTTTTCAGAAACACGTTTCAGTGAACTATTTTAGTACAATATGAGATCGTATTCTGAACAAGCCGCCATGACAATCTGGCTGTGAATTTCCGGAGAAAAAAGACCCACGTGACGCGTTCGTCCAATCAGTTGCCGGTTTTCATTTTCTGGGAAACAATCATAGACTGTTAATAGAAACAATACAGAGAAGCGCCGCCTGCTGCTATGGAGACGTATTACATTTCACGCACGCGCAGAGCGTACGCTGAAGTCGGCGTCGCCTCAGTGTGTTTTGAGGCATTTTTTTGGACCTCGGGGACCCGACTGATCAGTCCGACTGCCTTTTCTGCCGACGGTCGGCCGTCTGGTTGGTGTGTAAGCACCTTTATGATAGAGCATTACAGACATTCAGTTTCACTTCTGACTCGCCAACTTGACTCTACCGGTTTACACCAGCTTTAAAGGGGCGCTATGCAGTTTTGGCAATTTCTTCGCTGTTTTCTCGCTTTTTGCTCGCAGGGTTCTATATAGAGCTCCCCCTACAGCTTCGGAATAGATATTTGGCAGCTCCTATGTTTACTTGTGTCTGACTCTTCACTCGGTCAGTCTGCCGTTCCCTCTTTCTCTGTTCCTCCGACAATGCTTTCCTAGCTTTCTGCTTCTTTTTTGCCGGGTCAGCCATGAAGATAGTGTGAAAAACCCCTTAGCCGGTTCCAGACATATGTGTGCAGTGCCGTAAAGCAATCGTTACATCGCAAGACCTGATATCATGCGATACTTCCTGACGCTGAGGTCGCCAGCTTGCCGGCCGAAAGTTGCAAGGGTGGGTTTTCTGCTCACAGGCGCTAGGGGGGAGCGAGACGACCACCATTCAACCCGAAAAAAGTCATATAACCATTCCAATGACTCCGAAGCTGTTAAGGTAAATTAAGCTAAAAAAAAAACCTGCATAGTTCCCCTAACATGAAAAACTGCTGATCAGCTGTTGGGAGTGTAGATGCACCATGACTGCTCAAAGAGTCTTAAGATTCCTGCTCTAGTCCCTCTGTTTTACACATAAAGGAAGTAAATGCAAAGACATGGTTTTTGTAGATAAAATGGAGCACAATCTCTTATTAAAAAAAAAAAAAGGAAAGGTGCATTATAAAAGCAACAGGCAGCGTTTGTGACGATCAGGTCTTCTCGAGCAGATCTTTTAAATAATTAATACCTAGTAAATAGGTTAATATCAACAGGTTACGGATATGTGATCCTTGCATCAAATGTGAATCATAAATGTTAATCCATATTGCATTAGGGCTAAACATAATTGCATGTGATGTGAGATTTTCCAGTCTGCTGTATGTGATCGATATTCAGTATGCTATCGTGCATGTCATGGAATTGACTTGTTTTTTGAACTTTTGAACGTTTGTGTTTTGAGGGCAAATCTTCTGTGTCTGTCTATTGACACTGCAGCCTTAGTCTAAATGTGACTACTGGGGGGGTGGGGGGGGGTATATATGTTTTGTGTACATGGATTCAATCCACCAGCGTAGATAAAACTTTTGGTGCACTTTGATAAGCATTAAAAATTGATAGATAGATTAAGCTTTAATGATCAGGCATTTACATTTGAATCTGAAATCTTTTGAAAGCCTGAGTGAGTCCATTTGTATACCCGAACCATTTGTACTTTGAACTTAGATCAAAGGTAAATGTTTTCTACAGGAAAATTGCAGACTGATGTATAATTTATAATCAAATTTCCACATGCTAATGTTAAAAGGCACTTTTTGTGCTTGTCAATGGTTTAATTTTTGAAAGTTCTTTTTTAGTTCTATTCCATACCAACATTTGTATCTGCATGTTGTCAAACTACTGAGCCTTTTCCTGTTCGGAGCACTTTGAAGCAGGAGTTACAATCTTTCATACAGTCTTTGCTAATATAGCTTTGTTCAGACGCAATAAAATGGATCCTTGCTTTGATTTGACAATACAAATGAGTGCTTATTCTTAAATATGTGACAGAGAGATTATAGCTTGCCTATCAAACCTATTCATTGCAGTGATCCAGACTACAGGTCCATTAGGAGACAATAAATTAATAAATGTAAGGATGCACTTCAACATTTTTGAACAATGCTGTTGCCTTTTTCACGTTGTGCTCTTCCTGTTTGGTGCTTTAATGTCTTTAACAAAATTCCTGAAATATTGATTTCTGCTCAGGATGTGTTGATAACTTATACTGTACAGTGTAGTACAATGTGAGTGTAATTTATAAAAGATTAAACTACACATGCTATGATGATAATGAAGATGATATGCGTCTGTCTTGATATTGTTACCTGTGAAATTTACAGGGATTTAATCTCCTTTTTGATTATTTTATTTGTTTATTGACTGTAGAATATGTGAATCTATCAGTCCTGCATTTCCTGAAACTCCAGACTGAGAAAAAGTAATACCTGTTGTCAGGAGAAGTAAGCTCCTGCTGAACAGGATACAAAAAAAAATGTCTTCATCTGTTTGCACTTTTCAGTAAAGGTTGAAAATGAGCTGTCCTGATGCAGAAAATGGAAGATTGTTAAACTGTCTGGAATCTGACAAGTTTCCAGGTAAATTCTTATTTCCATTATGTCTCCCCGCCACACGGGGGAGCTGCTGCACGAACACGGCGTAACGAACATAGTGCTGTGGCGGGCTAGCCAAGACCGAGCCGAGTTGGAAGAAACCAAACGGGGGAAAAAAACAAAACAAGAAGCAAACCAACAACTACAGAAATAATAAAGAAGAGGACGGCAGTAGCACATATTTTGAGCACAACTGAGGGGAAGTAAACAGCGACAAACTTAGCATCAATGAAGTTCGTATTGATTCTGACGTTAACCCTGCTAAAAATGGATATCTATTATAAAAGTGACCGCTGCCTCTGAAGAAGCAATCAACTCACGTGTACACCTGTGAGCGCTCATTCTGTAAGTTCTGGCTAAAAGAATTAGATATAACACCAAGATGTGTGCCCTGGATATTTTTTTATCAATATATGGTGGAGCTTCTGCACAGAGGAAGACCACAAACACCTTTTTTTTTAAGGTAAGACAAATCTGTTATCACCTTTTAGTGTTTTTTTTTTGTGCTTATTTAATGTGAAAGCTGCAGGTTTGCAGGTGCTAGTTACTGTACAATTTAGGTTTGATACATGTGACAGACTGATAGATTTGGATGGAAAATAGAGGGTTTGTTATGATTTATCAGAGAAAGTCAGCGATACTGTATATTGAGTCAGTGATTGGCCGGTGTGCACAGCATGTTACTGTACCTCATTTGATGTTCTTCTGCAGCTGATTTTAATTTGACTATTTACATCCTTATTTAAGCATACAGGTGCTTATGAACTTTGTCTGTATAAAGTGCGCCATGTGATTTTACCAGATGTTTGTTTGCAATAGACATCTGATAGGCCATCATGTGTGATTTGTGTTGGCAAATTGCATGATTTCTTTATAGGCTGCCAGTATTTATGGTTAGGCATCCTGTGTGTTGGCTCACAGGCCTCTTTGTTTTTAATTTGTGGTTAGTGTGGTGACAGGCAACCTCATATCGTCCTCACTCTGAGAGCTGGATATTGCAGAAATATAAGTGGATACAGTGTTTCTGCGCACGCCCTAGAAATCTAGTTATTTGTGAAAGCAGATAAAGTAGGCCTAGAAAGTTTAGTTTTCCAGAGGGCTTCGAGTGATGATCAAACACACTGGTACCTATTAAAATGAGCTGTGTGACCTGTTTTTTCAGACACATTATGGGCCACTTTATCATAAAAAGCTTGATTTAGGCAGTTGATGCAGGCAAGTCGTCCCTTGTCCAGTGTTTAAGGAACATTTAAAAAATAGCCTTTTAAGAAAACCATGCACTTTTACATATCTTTATTTACCTGATCTCCAAGTGACTTGAATGTGATTATATGAATTATATGAATGAATGTAATGAATAGATGTTATTGCTGTACTCACATTTTGCCTTCTCCAAATAACTAAGCCCCAGCAGTCAAGGATCCTGGAGCTGCCACTTGTGATGACATATAAATGGTAGCTGAATATATAACTTCCCTTTTGAAATTAGACACAACAGGTGCAGCTTTCATGCCACATAGATAGCCTACATACTGACATCACACGACTGATTTACACCCAGGCTGGAGGACAGTCTTGACTGCAGTCCATGATGATATGAGGTGTTCACATTTACTGAGGCGATGTAGCTGATGTATGTCTTTAAACACCTCCCTGTCATCACATCCATCATTTGACTTTGAGTAAACTTGTATCGCTGGGTGAAGGCTAGGATCCAATCCTCAGCTGAGTTATGTGTTACAGCACTGATTGATAAAGCTCTAGTGTGATTCATCAATGCCTAATTAATTAGATTTTTATGTGATGACAGATGTGTAATGAGGGCTAACATGGATGGTGAATGTGGCCATCAATATTACCACATTCAACTGGAGGAGGAAATTGTAGAAGTATAGTACCAGGGCTTGTTGCAGGAGTGTTTATTAGGATAATTGACCCACAGGAAATTATAGATCAGTAAAAAAACAAATTGACTGGTAGAAGTAGTAGTTAATAAGTCAGATAACTTGCAAACTTCAGCTAGCCTCAGTGTTGCCTAAAAAATTACCTCAGCCTCTATAAATCAGTTAGGGCAAAATCAAACCCAGGACTATGTCAGAAAACAGCAGTTCAGTCTTAAAGGTCCTATGACATGCTGCTTTTTGGATGCTTTTATATAGACCTTAGTGGTCCCCTAATGCTGTATCTGAAGTCTCTTTCCCAAAATTCAGCCTTGGTGCAGAATTACAGCCACTAGAGCCAGTCCCACAATGAGCTTTCCTTAGGATGTGCCATTTCTGTGTCTGTAGCTTTAAATGCTATTGAGGAGGAGAGAGGGGGGACAAGGTGGAGGGTGGGGTGTGGCCTTGACCAACTGCGACTTTGCTTCTTTGCAAGCCATGATGTCTCTCTCTTTCTCATGGGCGGGCCAAATTCTCTGGGCAGGCAAAGCAGAGAAAGGGGAGGTAACCTTGCTCCTTATGACCTCATAAGGAGGAGAGTCCAGATTGGCCCATCTGAGCTTTCATTTTCGCAAAGGCAGAGCAGGATACCCAGGGCTCAGTTTACACCTATCGCCATTTCTTGCCACTGGGGGACCATAGGCAGGCTGGGGGACATAAAGTGACATTTTCATGCCGTGGGACCTTTAAACACAGGTCACTCAAAACCCAACTAACCTTGCACTGAGATCTTTTCCTGGGTAAAATATCGGCTTTTGTGATCTTACCGCCTGTTTTTCATCTTGAGGACCAGCTCTGAATACTTGTGGTAAATCTGTCCTTTAAAAAGATTTAGAATAACATCAAGCTCCAGCACACAACAAGAGACCTTGTTATCTGGCCAAAACAGGATGACATTACCTCTGACAGTAAACTTGAAACCATTTGTCTCGGGGTCTTAGACTTTCTAGGCGCTACAGAGCATCATGGCTGCCAGTCAGATTTGGGAACGAGCCTAATCATGGTGCAAGACTTGGAGCAGCCATATGACACGCTAATGCAATGTTGCCAGCTGTCAGTTAGACTTCAGTGCTTTCTATTTTTATACATCATATAGTGGGTGATGTAAAGGCGGCCTGTTTCTCTGCTGCACATGCCTATATACCAGGTAGTGTATTCTCAGTGACGTCTGAGCTGGATATTTTCAGGATTTGAAGGTGGTTTTATAAGATGAAAGAAAATATTTTGCCAAATTTAAGCGGTGTCTTTTGTAGGTGGTGAATTGGATGAATGCTGCATGAAATACAAATGATTTTAGAGGAGGTTTTAGTCGTGTTCCAGCTACGATTACTCACATTTGCATCAGAGCAAAGAAAGCTTAGCTGTCTGATTTTAGCATGCAGTTAGCCATGGGCCTATGTGAGGAAAGAATGAGCATCTTGCTGATCTCATCTTTTTTGCAGTTAAAACCTGCACGGACTGCTTTGCCAAGTTCAGATAATCAGCTGCGATCCCTTTGCCTTCAAGTGTAAATTAAACATATCTGAGACTTTCAGCCCTTGAAGGAGGGATTAGATTCAGGTATCTGGTTTGAAACAGCAAATTCATCTGGCTTTGTATGCTTCCAAAAAACGTTCTTCTTCCTCTGACTGCATGTTTGTGTAACAACGTCTCTCATGTGGCTTTTTCAAAATGGAAAACGGGGAATATTGAATTCCATTACTTGTTTTTTCTTCTTTGTGTGTTCCTCCGTCAACACATGCATTTACACACCTTGCTGCCCCAAGGGGAATGGTGTGAACTTTTTAAAGTCTGGCCGAGGTGTGCGCTAACCTCATTAATTCTGCTCTCTCCTGCTTAATTAATCTTTGTCTGCTGCTGAAGTAATTACAGCATCTGGCTGTCTGTGTGTCTACACACTACTGACACCACCTTCCCCTCTCAGTTGCAGCTGGGCCAGGATTTCCCTCCCGCAGTCTCTGATGCCTGTCATACTGTAAGCACTAATTCACTGTGGCATGACCAGGAGTAAAAGGGAGATGAGGCTTTGTCCTTTGAACTCCTGAATATTGTCTGCCTTAATAAAGTTATATTAAAGAAACATTCTGCTGGGGCGGCCTCTAGCTCACCCAGTAAGTAAGCGTGCGCCCCATGTAGGCTGAGTCCTTGGCAGCGGCCCGGGTTTGAATTTAACCTGCGGCCCTTTGCTGTGTGTCATCCCCTCTCTTTCTCTCCCCCTTTCCTGTCTATTAACTGTCACTATCGAATAAAGGGAAAAGCCCCAAAAAATAATCTTAAAAAAAAAACAAAAAAAACATTAGATTTAGCCTTATGAATTTTGTCCTCAGAGTGAAGGTGCAGGAAGGTTGCTGAGCCCTTGTTGATTTTACGTGTAATTGTTTAAATGATATAAAGCAAAAACAGAAAACAAAGTCATGGTAAAAGATGAAATCAGGAATTTGTTTTGGATATTCAGATTGCACATTGGATAACAGCATCTGCTTAAAAAAGTCATTTTAAATGTAAGGTTCAGGGGCCTACTAGCCTGATTAACCTAATTTAACAGCAATATCAGTTTAGATGAGTAGGCTAATGTTAGGGCTGATATTTTAACCTTCCTAGTTTCCCAGTGAGAGGTCTGCATTCGCATGTGGACTCCCAGGAGATTTAAAAAGGTTGTGTTTTAAAAGAACTAAGCTCCCCTCCGGCTTTCCGTCTGCTGTCTAACTTTCATTTTGTTTTCATTTTCTCTGCTCGCCCTCTTTCCTCTCATTAATTTTTCACTGCTTGCTATTTTTCATTCTTGTGGCTCTGAGACGTGCATTTGTGCATGCAGATGTTTGCGGTAGCCAGCCAAAAAAACAGACACACATGCACACTTTGAAAAAGTTAGGGGCGGTAAGCTTAAATACAATCGCACATATACGTTGTCAGGAGAGAGGTGTGAGTTGTCAGTTTGTACTTGGTGGGTATGAGTAATGTGTAACCCTGTGTGTGTGGTAGCGATTTAAGTCAGTGTTTGTGGTGTAATAAATAACTTAATTTTTTTTAGAAATTGATTGTGTTAGTTATTTTTTTCAATAAATTATTAGGCTGGTTTTAGTCTATATTTGCTTATTGTCAAGAATTCCCATGAAAAGACCAAAACACACTATTTGTTTCACTAGTCACTTCTTATCTCCCCTAACCTGTCTGTGGCACTCAAGCCTATTGGTTCCTACTGAGCACATACGTCTTTACAATATGGAGTTTCACTAATTGGGTAATTAATTAACCAACTATCATAATCAGACTAATCTTCTCACAATAACCTTTAACTGAAGATTATTGTCATTATCGATTAGTCTGCCAATTAATTAGCAAAATAGTGGCCGATTTACTTTTCTGTTGATCAACTAGGCTAATCTATTAAGCAAATAATTATTGCAGATCTAATAATAAATGGGCTATTATTCAATTTTGGAAATTAACACAAACATTTTTCTTAAATTCCTAAGATTTGGTTATTGAATAATTGTATACAAGTACAAGTAGGACATTTACAAAAAGTTATCAGTGCTGTCTGGTGGGAAAACTATTAAATAGATAGAACTACTATCTATTGTATTGGCAATACTCTAAATTACTGCTTAGTACTGATCTTTGGCATTTCTGTACTGCACTATACTGTACTATTTTTTTTTTTTACTTATCGGCATATGTAGATATAGCTGCGATAAGCTAATTAACAGCCAATATATCTGCCCAGCAGATTTATAAGTTGGGCTCTACAACTTATCTTTTTCACACTAACTTGTATATAAAAGAATGTAGATTATTTATTTATTCATTGGAGGAATAAGGAACACATTAGAGGAGGAGTTGCCAAGTTTGGTTAGAGAGGAAACTGAATGAACCAGGCACACTGAGAAAGGCCTAATCTACAATGTGTGTGTATGTTTATGTATGAGTGTGATCTCTACCTGGTACCAGGCTGGGGACGCCTGCCAACAATAGCAGCTACACACTGATTACAGGGCTCTCTCAGTTGCCAGCCCTCACACACAACACACACAAGTGTTGTCCGTCTGCTCCCTGACACCCTTGTGTGCCACATTATCATTCCCCTGTGTCTTTTGACCCTGTTTTGCTCTTACATCCTCTGTGTATGTATGTGTGTGTGTGTGTGTGTGTGTGTGTGTGTGTGTGTGTTTTCTCCTGACCTTGGCCAAACATTGGTTCCTGTTCCTGTCAGCTGTTGGCTCAGCTGCACACCACCTTTATTGCTCGCCCTCGTGGAGCCAGAGGGCTGAGAGCCAGAAGTCATTTTACGTTGGGCTACTTCCCATTCCTCCTAAACTGCTTCACCTTCCCTCACCCATCTATCCAGATGGGTGGAGAAATGTAAAAAAAACTAAGACTCTAGTTATTGCTATGTAAACTAGAATGCAAGATAGGGTAACGAAGTGGAATTTGAAATGGAATTGGGGCCAGGAAGAACAGTTGCTGTGGACCCTGTGTCTCACGTTGTCCAGTAGCTCACCCGGCCAGACCAACAGCACCCTCGCTGACACACCACAGGAAGAATGGGAGGGAAGGAGGAGGGGGAGATGGCTTACCTTTTGTTCATCTGTCCAGCTGGAAGACCCTTTTAGGAATTTTATTAAGACTGTGATAATCTAAAAGAGAGGCAAAGTGGGACTTAATGTCAAAGCTGCAGGGTTTTTACAAAGATAATATAAAACAATAAGAATACCTGGATTTTATGGAAGGCCTGAGACGACATGAACGTGATTATTTATCCTGTCCTGCTTTCATTCTACACAAACATTCATTCTTTGGCTGTGTGCAAATTGCGGGTCTTGTAGGTAAAACATGACACTTAGAGGAGTTTATGGAAGTTATTGGAACTATTTTGCAACTATTTTGATAATTGATTATCTTTTTAAGTATTTTTTTAAGCAAAAATGCCAAACTTTACCTAGTTATAGCTTTTAAATTGTGAGAATTTATTTAGTTTTTTTGTCTTGTTTGATAGTAAACTGCTGGTTAGACAGAACAAGCAATTAAAAGACATCACTTTGGGCTTTAGGGAATTGTGAAGGCCATTTCCTGTTTACGATTAATCGATAATGAAAATAATCAGTATTTGCACCCCCACTGTAGTGCACCTGGGCAGAGACCATGCATATTATAGTATTTCTCAGAATTCAAGCTAAAGTGAATTGATAACATATTTGTTATCTTATTTTGTTGATTTAGTTGTGTGTTATTAGTCCCATTAAAGGCTATAGTTTGCTTGTTTGAGTGTTGGATGAGGTGTTATGAAAGCAACAGTAAGTAGACATTTATCTAAAAGAAAAAGGTCCATCGTCTTGCTCTAGGGCACTTCAACAAGCCTGTTGATGATGTCATGCATATGCTGCCCTGTTTGCAGGGTACGCTTCTGCTTACAAAACAGTTTCTCGAAAACAACTTGGCCACCCTGCAATCACACATTATTCAACATGCCTTTGAGGCAGACAATCAAACTGTCTTGCTTGACAACTCATTTGTCCCCATTGTATCGCTGCTGCCTCTTCAATCACACAGTCTCTGTCACTCATCCATGTATTGCAGCGCAGAATTAGTTCAACAGTTATTAGGCTGGAATCATCCAAACCTTAGCAGCAGCAGTTATTTGGATGAGGCAAGGTGCTGCTCCCAACAGATAAAACCCAAATACATGCACACGCACACACAAACTACTCCAGACAGAGCTTGCATGCTTTAATCTGGTTTTGTACCCGTGAACAAGATTCGTGACGGGAGGGAAAGTGCAGGCCACCTAAAGTTCAGCAGCAGTTTTAAAAGCCTCTTAAGGCTGAGTAGAGTGACGGTGGGTTTTATCTTACCCGCATTATGGCTGGGATATGCATATTGTGTACTGATCAGATTATAAGGTCCCAAGATTCAACTCTTAATGTTTACAGCACGTGTCTTCTTAGGGAGAGCTAAACAAAACTGCACTTAAATATCAAATCTGAGCTCTTTAACATCTCCATCATACAGTTATTACACAAAGAGCTTCTGTGGGATAGATGAAAACATCGTACATCTAAAAGCAGATGATCTTTAAATCTCCAAAGGCTGCACTTATTATCTGAAGAATATAAAAAGATGAGCAAGTGACAGGTCACATTGAGGCATTTGAAACACACAACAAATATGAGCTGTATAATTCTAAATGTTATTCATGCATTAAAAAAAAAATCATATCTTGTAACTCTCAAAAATGCAACTGACCTCAGGTTTTTAAAGAACAGTTCCCTATGTAACAAATATTGCCTGTAAACTTCAGAACATAGTTTATATAATTATACACCCCCTCTCCAAAAAACATACTCTTGCTCTTAAAGTTTTAAAGTTAATTCAAAGAAACTTTAGTTTAAGACTAAGACTAAACAAACTTGGTCATTCATTTTGTTATTTTACTGTTTTTATTTTTTATTGGAGGAAACTAAAGTAGTTCAGTTAGAAGGTCACACACAGCTTCAGTTAAAAGTTAGAAGCTCACTCCACAGTTATCCAGGAGAGAAGCCAGTCATTTGAGTTTGTGGTAAAACCTTTCACAGTGCTCGTTTTTCAAAAGACTAATTTTCCAGTCATATTTGGCATTGAAATATTTTTTTAAAAACAGTGTTAAAATCTCGTCTCGTTCTCGTGAACCCAATATTTTGTATTGTCTCGTCTCGTGAGCCGAGTGTCAAGGGAAATGCACAAAATACTAATTTGGAAATGTGTATTTCCCAAATTGAACACACAAAGTTAAATGAGCAAGAAGAAATAAACAAAACATTTGCAATACTTTTTTTTTAATAACTTAAAAAATAATCTGAAAACAGTACAAATGAAAGACATGGGTCAATAAATAAGAAAAATACAAATTCTCATTAAAATAATACATTTTGTATGCCCTTATAAACAATGACATTTAAGATGGGTGTAATATAATAACTAGTGATTAAGTTACAAAATATACTTTGTACAACCTCTTCTTAAAGTCTGCATGCTCTGAACCCCTCTACACTTCTGATAATCACGTCACCATACACGACACGCACTACTGCCTACACAGACTGATTGGTCATGTCTTTTGTGGACGTTGTTACGAGGGTAATGCTTAATACATCCATGGGGCAGCGTTATTGAGAGCGAAAATGGCAGGTGCGTTGAGTGAGTGGCGTCAGTGGTGTTGGATAGAGAGTAACTTGGTGTACGAGTGCAGGTGTGTGAGGGAATGGCGAGAGGAAAAAGAGATAACAAAGACAATGTAAAGTGAGCTAACAGTGAACAATGAAACAACAAGCTTCTCAAGACACAAGCTTCATCTGTTGTTAATACTGCCGGTAAAGTGGATGGTGTTAAGAGCATCGGCCCTGGAGGGAATGTCTCCCCTGTGCTTCCCGTGGGTCCGTGACATCGCGATTGCGATTAGATCAATCGTGCAGCCCTAGTTTTATATAAACTTGAATTATATTGCAGCCGTGGTCTAAACACAAGCAACTGTACAATGTATTTGCCTGAAGATAAATTAGGATTAGATTTGAATTAGAAATTGACTAATCAAAGAATATGTAAATAAGGTTATGAATCTGACCAGATAGTTCAGGTTTTGGTACTGGAGCTGTTTAAATACTTTTTGTTTGGTACATAAAAGTATTGTGATTTGATACAAAGCCCTTCAGTACTCGCATCAAATTGGATAACAAAAAACTCACAACAAAGTACAGGAAATAAAAACCATCAATCAGAAATTAATTAGACTAACAGGGAATGAGAACCATCAGATAAGTTTGTCACAAACCCTAAATAACTCTTTATATTTACATTATAAAAGCCGTCTACTGGACCTTAAGGTTGTCTCGGCTACTTTTGAGTTTGACTAAACAACTAACTGAGTCACTTTAACATGGTTTTCTATAGAAGACATTGTATTTACTTGTGCCAGCTCTCTCGCACCATTTAGCATTAAACTTTGGGTGTCTTAAACAATTAGTGCTGCTGCTGCTGAACTAGCGTGAAGGCAGACAGACTTGGAGCTGAGTGACTGGAGCAAGCTGGTGAGCTGTGTGGGCTTGTAGTCTGTTAGCCTCAGGAAGCTTCTGTGTTTGTGCAGTTTATCTGCTTATCTCTCATGTGCTTATTTTAAAAACGTGTTCACTCATTTGTGGCACTGCTAAAAACAGCAACATGCACACAGCAACTAGACTTGCTGGTTTAGACTCGGACGATTGAGAGGGGATCAAAGTCAGTAATGGTTTTTTACTCTTGTCATTATGAGATGTGACCATTCATGATGACGGATGGCTTAATTTGATGTAATGGTTCTGTTCTGAGGAGCTCCTCTCTGCCTATTCAAGCAAGAGTGCCCAAGAAGGATGCTCATTAAGTAGAGTGCCTTGATGTGTCAATGCGTTTGAATATACAGTAGGCACTGCTGTGGACAGCTTACTGTCTGGCCTGTCTAAGCTTGAGATTGTACTTGTTAATGGTGGAATCAGTGACTGATTACTTTTACTTCACCTACAATTAAGCAAACACTCCATTGCATTTTAGCAGAAAATAAGGCAGGGGGTCTTTTAATGATTGTATGTCAAGAACTTATGAAACCCTGCTTGATTTACCTGTCCACCCAGAACTTATAAAGAAGACTTATAAAACCATATTTTAAATATTTTATTTTAAACTATTTAAAACTTTGTGTACAGAATAAACAAAGATATTAAGTAGTGAGTTTTACAGGTGTTGCTTAGTGTATTTTTGAAATTTAGAGAGATCCAGGCTAGCCGTTTCCCCCTGCCTTTAGTCTTTAGGCTAAGCTAAGCTAACCACCTCCAGGCTTAAGCTCCATACTTAACATGCTGATATGTTGTCTAACTCTCTGCAAGAAAGTACACAAGCATCAAAACTATTACCATAAGGACCCATACTGTATATGGGAAATTATTTGTACAGTAACAGTGTTGACAATGAAACATGGTCGGAAATGTTATTCTGATACAGTGTCTACCTGGGATAATTGTTAGTGAATAATATTTATCAAAAACCCTGTCAAGGTTCCTTAATAGTCTGACAGCACATTACTCTAATGTTTACCAACCTGGATGGTTTATAATGCTCAATAGCATGGGGCTGACAGGCAGTTTGTATTTTAGTTATCAATTTAACGTTTCTATGCATAGGCAAAATAACAAAAGCCGAAGCTCATCCGCAGCCCTATCTGTATCTGTTTTAGGCTTTTGGGATAAACCAACAAAATGGATAAGTAAACTAACAAATGGATAGTAGTAGTAGCAGGATGCTCTTCTCTATTGTAAATCCACTTTGTGATTTAAGGTAAAAAGATGAGTGGTTTCTTCTTCTTTGATCTTTCTTAGTGCAGCTTGATCTTCCACTCTTCTTCCCTTGGTATTAACACCTTGTCTCATGTTTTTCTTAATTCTTCAATGCGTAAAAAAAGACGAGCTTGTGATTTCTGCTATGCTGATTCTTGTGTACTGGAAAGTTGGCATAAGCAGCTTTATATGACTGCTTAGCTTCGCCGCTGTCATGTTGGTTTGACTGCCGGGAGATGGCTTGCAATGAGCCCGCAGTGTCGTCTCAGATTAAGGTGTTTTGGGAGCAGGCGTCAAACTCAGCTCAGATATGCTGGCCAGGACGTTAGTGAGAGCCTGTCAGCTCTTAGCACAATCATGCCAGTTGTAATTTTTGTGTTCTCCAGGGTAGATCAATGTGCATCTCTCCCACATGTTTAACATTACCAACCTTACAAGAAACGTTTCCGCTCTGAAATCAGCTCAAAATGTAGCAAATTGTTGTTATGTAAAACACATCCTCTGCACTCAACCTACATGCTTATCTTCTGCTGATTTGGCACTGAATTATGACGTATATAAATAATATACTGTATAAATAATTTGAAGACATCATCTTGAAATTCTTTCTATGAGACTTTTGATACCAAAACAATAGCATGTGGTGTGTTCAGCCAACTCAACCTGTCTGTACCTATTTTGGGAAGTGCACAGTCCGCTCCTAATTGATTGATTAGAAATACATTTGTTTTTGTGATATGTTTGGCCATTAGTAGGTACGTCATCAAGCAGTGCAACTTAACAATAATATTTTATATTGTCTCTTAACGCCTAGCATAGTGATCGAAATGTGTTCTCTGGACTGATCCAGCCTCTCCCTCACCTCCCAGAAAACCAGAGGCTGCAACACTTCACGGGTGTGTTTGTCAATGTTACTTTTGGAGGACAGTGTGCGGGATTATTTGTTTCTTTGTAGCCTACAGAGATAAGTCTGCCAGAGTCCACTGTGAATGTGTCTGCTCTGGTGTATAAGAGAGAGAGATAGTTTTATTATTTGGCCAACTCTCCTCACTGTGTCCAGCTTCATCAGGCGGCACATCATGAGCCAAGCCCAGCAGGGTGTTTGCATGAGTGTGTGTTTACTCAATTTATGTTAACAGTCTTTTGCAGAGACAGTTCATTCCTCTATTCCCACTTTCCAGCAAGTCAGTTCCATGTAGGACAATTTCAGTACGTTATGATAATTTGGTTTATCGGTGTTTTTTGCCCCAACGGCTCCTTCCAGGCAGCGCTGCCTGGAAGGCACTAGGATTAGGCACTTGTTATGGTTAGGGTTAGAGTTAAGGTTAAGGTTAGGGTTAGGTGCCTTGAAGGCAGCGGTCGCAGCGCTGCCTGGAAGGAGCAGTTGGGGGCAAAAAACACCATTGAGCGATAATTTGAGTGCTGTCGTAACACATCCTGCCAGTCATGTTCCAAATGCAGCTAACTGTCTTTTGTAAAATAGTTTCTCAGGTGGTGCAGATCCTCCTCCTATTCCTTGGCCTTGTTTGTGTATTTGAGTGTGTACACAGGATAAACGGTGAGGATCTGAATCTACATGTGATCACAGACCTGGGTTTTTCCATGGTTTCATTAGTAGTCCGGTTGAAGCTGTCCCTATTGAATGAATGCCAGGTAATATTGTGATTGTTACATGAGCAGTTTTTACATAGTCGTCTCATTTAGCTGGTAGCCGTGGGCAGTACACACCATCTGGAACTTTGGCCGTCCCCCACAGTCTGACACAGACGGTGAAACAAAGCATGTACTCCTCCTGTCTTACACTTCACTGCAGAAATCTAAGAAATTAGTATCCGTTAACAAACCATCATCTTGCCATTCACTATCTGTCATTTTGTTTTAACATTGCAGAGAAATCTGTAGTGCTTCTCCATGTGTTCCTGTCGTCCTTCATTATTCTTTCCTCATTGTCCCTCTTTGTGCTCATTTAAGTCCTTTGCCTCTCCCTCTGCCAGCAGTAGACATAACATCGAGCCGTTGGAGCAATACAGCAGCCACTGCAACACTCTCCACTCCTGGTCTAATCTTCCAGAAATAATGTCTTGAATTACCTCCCACTCTAATCCCGCAGTGGTCTGCTCCTTACAAACTATAAAATGTTCTGTCAGTTTTCCACAGAATGCACCAAATTGCAGATTGGCAGTAAATCTTTAGCTGCGGTCCTTCCTCCTCCAATCTCAGAAAACAGCCCAGTGGTCGCTTCTATTGGCTGCAGATTGTAACTGTAGATTGTGAGCCTTTTCATTCAGAGGTTTACAGCTCACGATGAATGCTTGTTCAGCCTTTCAGAGGCTCACTGTAAATGTCAGTCCACTGTAGTTTAATAGACACTCAGCCATAAGCACTCATCCTTACTTCCACACATTCGATTTTTTTATTTGGTTTTTATAAGGCTTGGTAAAAGATGGTGATGGTGTGTATAAGAACTACCAGTGGTGTAAATCTTACAATAACTCCAGGGTTATAGTGGAGAGTAAATTATGTATACAGTTTATATCTGTGGAACATCCTGTAGTGGTTTACTTATATATTTGTGAGCAGCATGAACCTTTTTAGCATTTACTTTTTAAATCCAGTATTAAATCTGCTTCTCTCTCAAATTTGAATCCCTTATCATATCTAATTAGGTTTAGCTGTTAACAAAGATGTAGATTCACTGTAGATTTAATGACAGCCTAATTAATATTCACAACCTGTACCTGCAACCTGAAAATGTGATGAGCAGATTCAATTTTTGATTAATATGTATGACACTTTTAGGGCTGCAACTAATGATGATTTCTTTTATCAAGCTGTATATTCTATTCTCAATTAGACAATGAAAACAGGGGAAAATCCCCTTGTTTTGTTAAAGGACTGGTCTAAAACCCAGATATTTATTTTCCTTAAGTGAAAAGCAGCCACAAGAGAGAGTCTGACATTTTTGCTTGAAAAATGAGTTCAAAATGACTAGTTGTTCTTGATAAACTATAAAAATAAGTTTCCCTTTTGGAATTAACATTTATTAACTACTCCTTGTATAATCTGCTGCCAGTGATGTTGTAATTTTAACTGCCAAAAGTAATGGTGACATTACCTGACTGGAGCTGCAATTAATGATTATTGTTATCAATTAATCTCTCTACATGTTTTGTTTTTTTTACTAATAGATTAATTAACTAATCGTTTTCAGCTCTACCTGAGTGTGTGGCCAATGACGACATTTTTACGGCCCCTGAACGTGACATGAAATGCATGCATTTGTTTTTAAACATCCGCACTATTACTACAATACTCGGCTACTGCGTCAAACTGCTAGAATGTCACAAAAAGTATGCAATAAAAAAATTAGGACATTTTAATGGCAAAGATATTAAACTATGACTTTTTTTATCACAAACATTTTTTTGACAGTATGACTGTTGTTCATGACTTTTTGTGATTTTTGAATGGCATAGTATGCTAGGAATTTTCTTTATGACGTACCATACTATGACTTTTTATGATTGATGAAATTTTAGGGCATACTACACTATAACATTTGTTATGGCATACTGTGACTTTCTTACGAAATCTGTCATGTCATATATTATAAAATGTTTTATGGCATAGTATACTATGACTTTTTTTATTACATTTTTTTGTGACATACTATAATATAATTTTTTTAAACATTTTTATGGCATATATATATATATATATATATATATATATATACTATGATGTTCTTTATGGTATGCTATAATATGTCTTTTTAATGATTTTTTTTTTTATGGCATACTACACCATGACAACTTTTATGGCATGCTATAGTGTGATTTGTTTTATGACATTTTCATTTCATACTTTACTATGACATCACACACACACACTTGCTCATCAGATAACCCCCGACCTTCAGATTGGTAGACGACCGCACTACCACCTGAGCCACCGCCGCCCCATAGTATCTATGGGCATAGTATAATGACTTTTTTTCATGAAATGTTTTTTTTGACGTACTATGGTATGACTTTAATGACTTTTTTCAGCATACTATGCAATGACTTTTTTATGACTTTTTCGATATACTATGACTTTTTTATGTACTATATGACTTTACTATGACTTTTTAAGCATACTATAGTATATTTGTTTTTACTGTTTTCAACATACTATACTTACTTTTTTTCGACATACTTTACTATGACTTACAACTTTTTTCGACATACTATATAGTATGACTTTTAAATTACTTTTTTCGACATACTATATAGTATGACTATATAAATAATTCAAGGCTTTTTAAGACCTTTTTAAAGTGGCCATATTATGCTCATTTTCAGGTTCATAATTGTATTTTGAGGTTGTACCAGAATAGAATTGACATGGTTTCATTTTCAAAAAACCCCATATTTTTATTGTACTGCACATTGCTGCAGCTCCTCTTTTTACCCTGTGTTCAGGTCTTTGTTTTAGCTACAGAGTGAGACCTCTCAACTGCTGTAACATCTTTGTTGGCAGTCGCAGGTGCAGAAGCTAGGTAAGATCACATCATCTAGCTAGCTGTTTGTTTCTACAACTTTAGTAGTACAAGGCAGGATTAGCCGGGAGACTTCTTCTAAACGAGGGCACACTTCCAACTTTGCATGGAATACCTGCAGAATAGGGACATGTAAGTAGTTGTTTTGTAGATTATTGTTACGTGCCGTGTTTTGTTTTGCTGTGTTCTCTGTGTGTGTGTGTGTGTGTGTGTGTGTGAGATTCTCTTCAGGTGTGTTCTGGTGATGAGACTCCTGCAGCTGATCAGCTGATGAGGGAAGGTGTTAAATGGCTGTGCCAAGCCAGAGTGAGTGGTTGCTTCAGTGGAAGCCAGAGAGTGAAAGAGTGGGGAAGCTGCAGTGAAAGCCAGCCGTGTTTGAGCAGAGTGAGCTGAGGAGTGCTGCTGTGAGAAGCTAAATCAAGCCAGTGACTAAGAGCCTGTAATTGTCTTCCTTCTGAAGATTGTCTTGTGTTCTTTTTGTATAATAAATTATCTTTTCTTTGTTCAGACCTCCTGGGTTTATTATTTTAAATTGTTTGCGTCCTCCACCCCTAGACAGATTAGGGACGTAACAGTTTTGGGGGCTCGTCCGGGATCCTTTGTTTGTCTGAGGAAGTTTTTGTTTCCATAAGGCGAGGCTGGAGACTTATTGTTTGGGCGTATTAATATCAAACATTAAACTTACCGTGTTCAGCGTGACTGTGCTTGTGTTATGGGTGATGGCGGCGTTTGAATTAAGTACGTTTGTGTCTGACCCCACTTTAGGCAAGTTTGATAAATGTACAAAGAAAGATCTGCATGAGATCGCGGAACATTATGGCATTTCTGTGTCAGTTTCCCTCCGAAAAGCTGAGCTAAAGGCTTTTGTGTTTACTGGTCTCGTTAGTCAGGGAGTTTTCTCTGCACCTGTGAGCGGCCCTGATCTAGAGGTGAGCGCACCTGAAATAACAGATCAGCCCATTTATGTTACTCCGGTTGTTCGACCTGAGGGAGCCGACCGAAAGCCGGTCACTATACTGCAGTTTGAACCGATGTCACCATTGTCTGTGGAATCATCTCCAGGGTCCAAACTGGATGCCAGGTTAAAGGTGCATTTACTTTGGGAGCCTGTAATGTTACCACTGCTGGCGCGCATTCTCCCAGTTCTGTCAGTTTTGACGTGAGTAAGCACATTTCACTGGTGCCTGTTTTCCATGAGTCAGAGGTGGAAGCTTACTTCGGTGCATTTGAGCGGATTGCTGCTGCTTTACAGTGGCCTAAAGACGTGTGGGCCATCTTGTTGCAGTGTAAGCTAGTGGGTAAGGCTCAAGAGGCCTGCTCCTCTTTGTCTGTGGAGGATGGGCTCACCTATGACAAAGTTAAAGGTGCCATTTTGCAGGCATATGAGTTAGTGCCTGAGGCCTACAGACAGCGTTTCCGCAGTCTTAGAAAAGCGCAGAGCCAGTCATATGTTGATTTTGCACGGGAGAAAGGGATCCTTTTTGACAGGTGGTGTGCAGCATGTAAGGTTGCCGATCTGTCTTCTTTGCGTGAGCTGATGTTGTTGGAGTTTAAAAACTGCGTGCCTGAGCGTACTACAGTGCATCTAAATGAGCCGAAAGTTTCCACCCTGCAGCAAGCTGCCACTCTTGCTGATGAGTTTATGCTGACGCATAAGGCCGTTTTTAATAAACGTGATACTTCTCTACGTGAAGCTCCCCAAAAATCAGATCCTCCGGTGCGTTACGACAGCGCTCTCTCGCGTCCAAAGTCGGAGAAACTATGCTTCTTCTGCCGTAAGTCCGGTCACTTGGTGGCTAGTTGTGACGCTTGGAAGCGGAAGCAGCAGGGGTCGTTTCAGAAACAGCCTAAGGGTGTGGGATTGATTAAGACTTCTCCCAGGGTCCAGTCCTTGGAGTCTCTAACTCCTGACGTGCCTGATGACTGTTTTAAACCGTTCATTTTTGATGGTTTTGTGTCTCTTTCAGGTAAATCTGAGGATCAGCGTCCAGTGAGGATACTGCGAGACACGGCTTGTTCACAGTCACTGATCCTGTCTGACATTCTGCCGTTAGGTCCCAGCTCAAGTGTGAGTGCAGTTGTAAGGGGCATTGAAATGGGTTTTGTGCTGGCGCCACACTAGTAACAGGGTATTTCACAGTTGGCGCCCGGTCAGGATTCCCTATTGACGGTGTTGACTTTATCATGGGGAATGATATTGCAGGGGGGAAAGTGTATCCTGTTCCTGAAGTTGTGTGCACCCCCATTCCTGAGTCGGAACGCGATGAGCTAGCCATAAAACACCCTCATGTGTTTGTAGCTAGTGTGACCACTAGAGCGCAGGGTCGTAAGCGGGCCCAAGAGGTTAACTTGTCTGACTCCTTGTTTGCTTCTGTACTTTCTGGGGAAAGTGTGCCCTCTGGTGGTGGACCCGTAAGCTGTACTTCAGGTGAGCCTGGTGAAAAGGTTACAGATACAGTTTTGGTGCCTGACGCTGCTGCACCCTTGCCGCTTACACGGGAGGCTCTCATTAAAGCTCAGAAAAATGATCCCTCACTAGACAAGTGTTGGAGGTCAGTTGTCAACAAGACAGAGTGTAATGGAAAACTGCCGTTCTTTGTGGAGAATGGTGTGTTGATGCGTAGGTGGGTCTCACGGTCAGGGTGGGTGGCGACCGACTCAGAGGAGGATTGGGGGGTAGTTATGCAGGTAGTGATCCCTGTCGACTGTCGGCAGCATGTCTTGGCGCTGGCGCACTTATGGTCAGGTCACTTGGGCATCAGCAAAACCTATGATCGTGTTCTCCAGCAGTTCTTTTGGCCAGGAATGAAGGCAGATGTAGTGCGTTTTTGTAAAACTTGCAGTACTTGCCAGATGGTAGGTAAGCCTAATCAGCCTGTGCCCCCTGCTCCGCTGCGGCCTGTCCCCGCAGTTGGTGAGCCATTTGAGCATGTTCTGGTTGACTGTGTGGGTCCATTGCCCAAAGCCAAGTCTGGGAATCAGTTTTTGCTCACCATGATGTGTATTTCTACCCGTTTTCCTGAGGCCATTCCTTTGCGCAAGATAACCGCTAAGGCGGTTACTAAAGCATTGATTAAGTTCTTTACGACTTATGGTCTGCCGAAGACCGTACAGACTGATCAGGGAACAAACTTCCTGTCCAGGATTTTCAAGCAGACTCTCCAGTCTCTGGGTATCTCCCACTCTGTGTCTAGTGCCTATCATCCTGAGTCTCAGGGTGCTCTTGAGCGCTGGCACCAGACTTTGAAGTCAATGCTGAAAAAGTATTGTTATGAGACTGGGAATGACTGGGATGAGGGTGTGCCTTTTGTTCTCTTTGCTATCCGTGATGCAAAACAGGAGTCTCTAGGGTTTAGTCCAGCAGAGCTAGTGTTCGGTCACAATGTGCGTGGCCCGTTGAAAGTGTTGAAGGAGAAGCTAGTGGGGGATAACTCTTGTGAAAATAACGTGTTGGACTTTGTATCCCGCTGTAGAGAGCGTCTGCACCATGCTACACGGTTGGCCACGGAGTCACTGTCTTCATCTCAGTCCAACATGAAGAGACGTTTTGACAAGAAGGCAGTCGAGCGGCAGTTCGACGCAGGTGATAAAGTGCTGGTCTTGCTGCCCACACCTGGCTCTGCTCTTGCTGCCCGGTTCTCAGGTCCGTACGTGGTGGAAGGTAAAGTTTCAGACACAGATTATGTTATCCGTACGCCTGAGCGTAGACGGAAGGCACGTTTGTGTCATATTAGCATGCTGAAATCTTTTCATCCCAGAGAAGCTGACCTGAGAGGGCCAGAGAAGACCTCAGACATTGTTGTGGTAGGGGTTTCTTCTCTCGTCGGTACTCAGCCTGAGTTGGAGGTCGACTTGTTGACGCCCTGTGAAGGTCATCTGTGTGGTAGGCTAGCTAACTCTGAGTTCTTGTCTACAGTCGACCAGCAGCTGTCCTATCTCCCCGCGCTTCACAGACAAGATGTGATTAGGTTGCTTGGCAGGTATCCTGGTATTCTACAAGATGTACCATCACGTACAAGTGTGCTGGAGCACGACATTAATGTGGGTGATGCCGCTCCCATTAAACAGAAGCCTATCGCTGTCCGTTCGCTAAAAGGGAAGCCATGAAAAAAGAGGTTAGCTATCTGGTAGAGAATGGCCTTGCCAAGCCCAGCTATAGTCCCTGGAGTTCTCCGTGCTTGTTGGCGCTTAAGTCTGACGGTAGTCCTCGCTTCTGTACAGATTTTCGCAAAGTGAATGCTGTTACTGTGTCGGACTCTTTCCCTTTGCCCCGCATGGATGACTGTGTTGACAGGGTTGGACCAGCAGTGTGTATCACAAAGCTTGATCTACTTAAAGGATACTGGCAGGTTCCTTTGACACAGCAAGCTTCTGAAGTATCAGCCTTTGTCACTCCTGATGCATTTATGCAGTACACCGTGATGCCTTTTGGCATGAAGAACGCGCCTGCCACCTTTCAGCGCCTAATGCAGCGTGTATTAGGAGATGTACCTAACTGCAGTGTGTATCTTGACGATGTGGTGGTCTACTCCAGTGAGTGGGAGAGTCACATGTCCAGTCTGGAAACTGTATTCCGGCGGCTGGCGGACGCCTCTCTTACCCTTAACTTGGCCAAGTGTGAGTTTGGTAAGGCTACTGTTACCTACCTTGGTAAGCAGGTTGGTCAGGGGCAGGTCTGGCCAGTGGACGCTAAGGTGGCTGCTGTTGTGTCGCTAGCAGTGCCCAGCACTAGGCGAGAACTGAGGCGTTTCTTAGGCATGGCAGGTTACTATCGTTGTTTCTGTAAGAACTTCTCGGTAGTAGTTGCTCCTCTGACTAGGTTGTGTAGTCCTGTGGTTCCTTTTGTGTGGAATGATGAGTGTGACCATGCTTTTAACTCTGCTAAGTCTCTCCTCTGTAGTGCTCCTGTGCTGGCTGCGCCTAACATTACTCGACCTTTCCAACTTGAGGTGGATGCCAGCGCCACTAGAGCTGGTGCAGTGTTGTTGCAGGACGGTGATGGGGATGTGTGTCATCCTGTTTGTTTCTTCTCCACCAAGTTCAAACGCCATCAGCTTAACTACGCTACCATCGAGAAAGAGACCTTAGCCATGCTCCTTGCCCTACAGCACTTTGAAGTGTATGTAGGATGCAGTTCATATCCAGTCACTGTTTACACTGACCATAACCCGCTTGTCTTTTTAGCCCAGATGTACAACAGCAATCAGTGCTTGATGCGCTGGGCACTCCTGGCCCAGGGTTACAACATCTGCATCAAACACAAGAAGGGAGCCGACAACATTGTGGCTGACACACTGTCCCGTGGGTGAGACAAGTTTGAGAAACATAAGTGAGATTCTGATTACACTAGTGGGTCGGTATTGGTGACGTGGAACTAACGGTGAACCATGTTAGTGACGTCATCATTTCGTGATGACGTGCATATAGAGGAGGGGTTTCCTCTTATGTGTGTGTGTGTGTGTGTGTGTGTGTGTGTGTGTGTGTGTGTGTGTGTGTGTGTGTGTGTGTGTTTCTCTTCAGGTGTGTTCTGGTGATGAGACTCCTGCAGCTGATCAGCTGATGAGGGAAGGTGTTAAATGGCTGTGCCAAGCCAGAGTGAGTGGTTGCTTCAGTGGAAGCCAGAGAGTGAAAGAGTGGGGAAGCTGCAGTGAAAGCCAGCTGTGTTTGAGCAGAGTGAGCTGAGGAGTGCTGCTGAGGAGTGCTGCTGTGAGAAGCTAAATCAAGCCAGTGACTAAGAGCCTGTAATCGTCTTCCTTCTGAAGATTGTCTTGTGTTCTTTTTGTATAATAAATTATCTTTTCTTTGTTCAGACCTCCCGGGTTTATTATTTTAAATTGTTTGCGTCCTCCACCCCTAGACAGATTAGGGACGTAACAATTATGGTGAACTAGTGTGTGTTGTGACAGTGTTTTGCCATTCAGAACGAGCTAGTATGCTACGGTTAGCCACCTCGTTCCGGCTAGTGATGTAAAAAGCCCTGCCGATTTTGAACAGCTCACCCAGAGACTGAAGGCAGGACACATTCAGAAACCCATATCTCACTCAAAACAGCATGGATGGTTTTTTTTTTTTCAAGTTTGTATGCGTGTGGAAGCACCAGATACAGAAAATAACACTCCAAATCCCAGAAGAAGAGATTTTTTCATAATATGGGCACTTTAATACCATTTCAAATGAAATTCAATGTCAATTCCGTACCCATTCCGACAGAAGTATGAGGGGAAAATGTCAAATCTGTATACATTTTAAACCCTAGAAAATAGTGATGTACAAGTAGGCTACTTTAATTAAATAAAACATTTTATTTAAATTATCAGTCATATTTAATAAAATGTATTGGATTATAATATAATCCAATACAATAAGATTATATTTAGATTATATTACACTGCATAATGAGCACTTTTACTTTTGGTACTTTAAGTATATTTTGATAATACTTTTGTACTATTACTTAAGGAAGATGTTGAATGCAGGACTTGTAAATGACAAGTAATTAGGGGTCCAAGCCCGAGTCTGTAAGAACCGGCAATAGCAAAGCTATGCCGTTCGTACAGCAGGGCTGTAGAACCCTATTGTTTTTCTACTGATTTTTCATCATCATCATCATCATAATTATTATTCTTCTCCGCGTAAAACTCCGACTACAGCCTAAACCGTACATGGTGGGGGGTTGCCGTTTTCAGGACTAGTCCCAAACGCCGCAAGGACCTCAGGCACAAACATTCACCCACTTCCACCACTAGGTGGCGCTATAGCAGAAAAAACGCGTTTGGCCCTATAACTCCCACACCGTACACCTCACATTTAAAAACCATATATCCACGCGTTCCCTGGATCCAACTGAATCACGTGATATAGGCCACGCCCATTTCCGCCTAGACTTTTATGCGTGAAAAATCTTAAAAAAAGAAAAAAATTATCAAAAACCTACTTTTTCGAACTCCTCCTAGACCGTGCGACCGATCTGCACGAAACTTGGACCGTAGCATCTCCAGACCGACCTGACAAAAAGTTAATAAAAAGAATTTTGATAGGACAAAAATTGCGCATATTACGCACGAACAAATTTGTGTAGCTAACTATGAAAACACCAACTTTCCCATATCTCGGCCAAAATAAATGCTATCAACGCCAAACTTTAGATTCTTGTTTGCCATGACCCTCTGGAGGTGCCCCACGCGTTTTACGAAGATTGGTCACTAGGGGGCGCTACAAGTACAAAAAGTTTATATCTCATGAACGGCTCATCTGATTTTTACAAAATTTGATGGGCACCATCTAGGGACACTTCTGAGGCCATGTCTAGAGTGGGGTACTGAGGGGTCAAAGTGGGCGTGGCCTATGGGACCCAAGTCTAGATTCACCACTTACACTAATGTGAACAACTTTAAATTTACAGGGTAGATAGACAATGGGTCATGGACCACACCTACCAAAAATTACACATGTGGACCACTAGGTGGCGCTATAATGTTTTTTTGCCTTTATCTCCCACATTACACATCGCACATTAGAAAACCATACATCCACGTGTTCCTTGAATCAAGCTGAATCACATGATATAGGCCACGCCCATTTTTGCTTAAAATCTTTTTCGCAAAATCGCGCAATGCGCAAAACCAACTTTTTCGAACTCATCCTAGGCCGTGCGACGGATCAGCTCGAAACCTGGTAGGTAGCATCTCCAGATGGACCTGACCAAAAGTTACTCAAGGAATTTTGCTACGTTAAAGTATGCGCATTTGACGACCAAACAAATTTTCATAGCTAGCTACCACACACGTATCATATCATATCTCGGCCAAATTAAAAGTTATCAGCAAGGAACTTGGGATCCTTGTTCAACATGCCACTACGACGCTCTGTACCAAATTTGGCGAAGATCGGCCTTCAGGGGGCGCTATAAGCAACGTTTATTTGTTTTGGCCAATGACTCAATGCATTTAAATGGGAAAATTTGCAATTGCAATATCTCTGCCACGGTAAAAGCAATCACCACGAAACTTGTGGTGCTCGTTCGGCATGTGGCTCTGAGGCGCTGTACCAAATTTGGCGAAGATCGGCCTTTAGGGGGCGCTATAAGCAACGTTTATTTGTTTTGGCCAATGACTCAATGCATTTAAATGGGAAAATTTGCATATGCAATATCTCTGCCACGGTAAAAGCAATCACCACGAAACTTGTGGTGCTCGTTCGGCATACGGCTCTGAGGCGCTGTACCAAATTTGGCGAAGATCGGCCATTAGGGGGCACTATAATCAACGTAGACCAGTTTTGGCCCTTTTACTCAATTTTAATGGGATATTTGCAATGGAAATATACCACAGACCTTGCAGCTCACACTTCTTAATATTTACTGATGTTTGCCTCCTACCGTTAGGTTTTTGTTTTCATTTTTGCGTGCTCCTTTGGTTTTTTACAATAAACAAACTTCTTAACCCACCTGACAAAGTTTCTACAACCTTCACAGTGGACAAATGCAACTCTTTTCTCTCACTTTTTAAATCCAATATCAACACCATTCGTAGGCGGCGATACCGTGCAATTAAACATTGCAATTGGTGCTAAGTGGAGCACCTGTCGTAGCGTGATCGGTTAAGTCGGTGGCATCGATGCTTAATTTCCCACGAAGCACCCACGGAGGAAAACATAAATCGGTGCCTATGACGCCATTTGCAACAACTTGACCGCCTCCCCTGCTCCTTCAACAACCACACCTGCCTCCCCCCTCCACCCTCTCGGTCACTCTCTCATTTTCCTCCGCTGTCTCCCGCGGTCAGGGGGGTTAAGAAGTTTGTTTGTTGTAGAGCATTCTTAAAGGCGGTCCGTACACGCTTGGAGGTGAACCGTCGACCGCTACGTTTGCGACGGCGACGTACCGCAGACGTCGCGGCTCGCGCCTCTCGATGTTTAGCGCCGTTTGCCTCCCCGCCGCCCGGCTTCGGGTTCCGCTTCCGCGCGTTCCCCCGGGCGTCGGGGGCGACTGCCGTGGGAGGCTTGGACCCCGTCATAACTGCTTGCAGTTCTAGTTTGTAATTGTTTTTTCTACTATTTGCAATACATGATCTGAGTAAGTCTTCCACCTCTGTAAATCACCAACAACAGTCGTGCATGAATACCTGCAGCAGTGTTAACACTGAAAACACAGCTCAGTTCAGCGTTTACTTGCAGCTCTGCTACAGTAGCAGATAACCTTTAACGTTACCTGCTGTTCACATCGTCTCTAAACAGTCCGCTCACAGTGAAGTCCTGCACGGATCAACAGATGTTAGAGTGTTATAAGACGCACACCAAGCAGATTAATGCGCTCACAGATTCAATCTTTGCAGATGTTACCGCTCGGTGTTTGGCTAGCTAATAAGCCGTAAGCCTGTTATCTTGAGCTTTGTCTGAAGGCGCCGAGCAGCCAGCCAGGCTCCGACACACACCGACACATTCCGCACATCCTCCGCTCATCGCTAACCCCCCGGTACCGGTCAGAGGCGTGTTTACTTTATGTCTCGGTCCTCCGGTGCGTCCAGCGACGGGCTCCGGTCAGTTTTTGATTAGCCTACATTAGTAACAGTTAATTTTGTTACGGTATGAACTTAATCCTAGGAAAGTCAAAAAAATATAAGACCTTTTGTAATGACATCCAAGACTTTGTATACCAAATTCAAGGCTTTTAAGGCCTTAATTTGAGATTATCAAATTTAAGACTTTTTCAATGCTTTTAAGGCCCCGCGGATACCCTGCTTTTACAACTTTTTTCGATAACTATATAGTATGACTTTTAAATTACTTTTTTTGACATACCACTGATTTTTATGACTTATTTTTTTTTTCGACATGCCATATGATGACTTTTTATTACTTATTTTCGACGTGAATTTTTATGACATGCTATACTATGATTTTTTTGTCTTTTTTTCGACAAACTATACTATGACTTTTTATGGCATATTATACAGACTTATCACTTTCTTCGACATAGGCAAGGCAAGACAGCTTTATTTGTATAGCACATTTCAGCAACAGGGCAATTCAAAGTGCTTTACATGAAAACGATAAAAAAATTAAAAACGGATAAAATACGAGAATAAAAGTTACAGTGCAGTATAAGAAATTAAACATTTAAAGAGCAGTTAAAAACAGTTAAAAATATAAAAGCAGATAAAATACGAGATTTTAGGCTGCTAGTATGGGACAATGTATAAGCCGTTGCTCTATACACGTAATCCACCCGCAATCTTTGCCGTTGCCAGAATGGGCTGGTCCCACCGGGCTTACTTTTTAATTCTCTTTATATGCTTATATAGATTGTCATACAGTTTTAACAATGCAACTTCAGTATAAGAAATGAACATTATTTAAAGAAAGGCAACATCAAAAAATGTTTTCAGCCTTTCAGCCATTTAAAACTATGACATACTATACTATGACTTTTTTCGACATACTATACTATGACTTTTTTATCAATTTTTTCGACATAATATACTATGGCTTTTTTTTGACATACTATACTATGGATTTTTTATCACTTTTTTTGACATACTATATTATGGCTTTTTTTCCATTTTTTTCGACATACTATACTATGACTTTTTTCGACATACTATACTATGATGTTTTTATCACTTTTTTCGACATACTATACTATGGCTTTTTTCGACATACTATACTATGGCTTTTTTATCACTTTTTCGATATACTGTACTATGACTTCTGTATCACGTCTTCCGACATGCTATACTATCACTTTTTCATCACTTTTTTCGACATACTATACTATGACTTTTTTATCCCTTTTTTGACATACTACACTAGGACTTTTTTTTATCACTTTTTTCGACATACTGTACTATGACTCTTTTATCACTTTTCGACATACTGTACTTAGACTTTTTTAAAACACTTTTTTCGACATACTATACTATGGCTTTTTATCCCTTTTTTCAACATACTATACTATGACTTTTTTCGACAAGCTATACTATGACTTTTTCGACATACTATACTCTTACTTTTTTCGACATACTATACTATGACTTTTTTTTGACATACTATGACTTTTTTCGACATACTGTACTATGATGTTTTTATCACTTTTTTCGACACACTATACTATGACTTTTTTCGACATACTATACTATGACTTTTTCATCACTTTTTCGACACACTATACTATGACTTTTTCATCACTTTTTCGACACACTATACTATGACTTTTTTCGACATACTATACTATGATGTTTTTATCACTTTTTTCGACATACTATACTATGGCTTTTTTATCACTTTTTCGATATACTGTACTATGACTTCTGTATCACGTCTTCCGACATGCTATACTATCACTTTTTCATCACTTTTTTCAACATACTATGCTATGACTTTTTTTTAGACATACTATGACTTTTTTATCACTTTTTTCGACATGCTATACTATGGCTTTTTTCGACGTACTGTACTATGACTTTTTCATCACTTTTTTCGACATACTATACTATAAGTTTTTTTGACATACTATACTATGACTTTTTATCCCTTTTTTGACATACTACACTAGGACTTTTTTTATCACTTTTTTCGACATACTGTACTATGACTCTTTTATCACTTTTCGACATACTGTACTTAGACTTTTTTAAAACACTTTTTTCGACATACTATACTATGGCTTTTTATCCCTTTTTTCAACATACTATACTATGACTTTTTTCGACATGCTATACTATGACTTTTTCGACATACTATACTCTTACTTTTTTCGACATACTATACTTTTTTTTGACATACTATGACTTTTTATCACTTTTTCGACACACTATACTATGACTTTTTTCGACATACTGTACTATGATGTTTTTATCACTTTTTTCGACACACTATACTATGACTTTTTTCGACATACTATACAATAGCTTTTGTTCACTTTTTTCACTATGACTTTTTTCGACATATACAATTACTTTTTTTGGACATTATTCTATGACTTTTTATGGCTGATTATACTCGACATACTATACTATAATTGATCTTTGATTTTTTCATTACATTTTTATACTATGACTTTTTAATGCCATAGTGTGATTATTTTATTACATTATACTTTCTTGCTTTGATTTTTCAATGAAAATATTTATGGCATACTATATCATGACACTGTTCATGGCTTACTATACTGTGACATCTTAATGTCATGCTATACTAGGACCTTTTTTATGAACTTTTTCATGACATACTAAATTCTGAAATCTTAATAGCATACTATTGTTTTGCCCCTGTCTAGGGGTATAAGGGTGCAACATAAGAGAACAAAAGTTCCTTCCCTGGTCCCCAAACCAACAAGAAAAGAGCTGATAGATAGATTGATAGTTTATTTGTCCTCAAAGAGGAAATTATTTTCCACAGTAGATGCATACATAGCACAAACAAGTAGGACATACAGAATTATACAAAGAGACAAATACATTAATTATCACTCTACACACCACAGACTGTTTTTCAGACTTTTTCATCACTTTTTCGACACACTATACTATGACTTTTTCGACACACTATACTATGACTTTTTTCAACATACTATACTATGATGTTTTTATCACTTTTTTCGACATACTATACTATGGCTTTTTTATCACTTTTTCGATATACTGTACTATGACTTCTGTATCACGTCTTCCGACATGCTATACTATCACTTTTTCATCACTTTTTTCAACATACTATGCTATGACTTTTTTTTAGACATACTATGACTTTTTTATCACTTTTTTCGACATGCTATACTATGGCTTTTTTCGACGTACTGTACTATGACTTTTTCATCACTTTTTTCGACATACTATACTATAAGTTTTTTTGACATACTATACTATGACTTCTTATAACTTTTTCGATATACTGTACTATGACTTTTGCATCATTTCTTCCGACATGCTATACTATGACTTTTTTTATCACTTTTTTCGACATGCTATACTATGACTTTTTTTATCACTTTTTTCGACATGCTATACTATCACTTTTTTCGACATACTATACTATAAGTTTTTTTGACATACTATACTATGACTTCTTATAACTTTTTCGATATACTGTACTATGACTTTTGTATCACTTCTTTCGCCATACTATACTATGACTTTTTTATCACTTTTTTCGACATGTTATACTATGACTTTTTTCGACATACTATACTCTTACTTTTTTAGCCCTTTTTTGACATACTATACTATGACTTCATCACTTTTTTGTGATAGTCATAGTGATGTGCTATGACTTTTTTATCACGTTTTTCAAAATACTGTACTTTGACTTTTTATCACTTTTTTTCGACATTCTATACTATGACTTTTTTGACGTACTATATTATGTTACTTTTTGGCATCGTATTTTCTTTATCTTTTTGGTGGGGGGATAAATGCCCTGTTTTTGGCATCCATGCTTATCAGCAAACAGGTGCCAGTTTCGTCGCAGCTGAGCCCCAGTTCACTATGCCGCGGTGGATCGGCGGAGTCGGAGACCAGATCATCCACTCTACCAGCACTTGATCCCCCTTCCTTCTGGACTTATTCTTCAGATATAAACTAGCCATGTGCAGAAAGGCCCATTTTAGCAAGAGCTTTGTTCATACAGCCTTACAAGCTTTTAAAAGGTAACCTCTAAGTTACAAGAAAAACAGTCTGTGGTGTGTAGAGTGATAATTAATGTATTTGTCTCTTTGTATAATTCTGTATGTCCTACTTGTTTGTGCTATGTATGCATCTACTGTGGAAAATAATTTCCTCTTTGAGGACAAATAAACTATCAATCTATCAGCTCTTTTCTTGTTGGTTTGGGGACCAGGGAAGGAACTTTTGTTCTCTTATGTTGCACCCTTATACCCATAGACAGGGGCAAAACAATAGTATGCTATTAAGATTTCAGAATTTAGTATGTCATGAAAAAGTTCATAAAAAAGGTCCTAGTATAGCATGACATTAAGATGTCACAGTATAGTAAGCCATGAACAGTGTCATGATATAGTATGCCATAAATATTTTCATTGAAAAATCAAAGCAAGAAAGTATAATGTAATAAAATAATCACACTATGGCATTAAAAAGTCATAGTATAAAAATGTAATGAAAAAATCAAAGATCAATTATAGTATAGTATGTCGAGTATAATCAGCCATAAAAAGTCATAGAATAATGTCCAAAAAAAGTAATTGTATATGTCGAAAAAAGTCATAGTGAAAAAAGTGAACAAAAGCTATTGTATAGTATGTCGAAATAAGTTATAGTATAGTATGTTGAAAAAAAGGGATAAAAAAAGCCATAGTTTAGTATGTCGAAAAAATAAAAAAAAGGTAGTGTATAGTATTCGAAAAAAAGTTAAAAAAAAAAGCCATAGTATAGTATGTCAAAAAAAAGTTATTAAAAAAGCCATAGTGCAGTATGTCGAAAAAAGTCATAGTATAGTATGTTGAAAGAAAAGTCATAGTATAGTATGTCAGAAAAAGTGATAAAAAAGCCATAGTGCAGTATGTCAAAAAAAGTCTTAGTATAGTATGTTGAAAAAAGCCATAGTATAATATGTCGAAAACAGCCATAGTATATGTCAAAAAGAAGTGATAAAAAATCCATAGTATAGTATGTTGGATAAAGTGATAAAAAAGTCATAGTTATAGTATGTCGAAAAAAGTGAAAAAAGCCATAGTATAGTATGTTGAAATAAGTGAAAAAAGTCATAGTATAGTATGTCGAAGAAAGCAATAGTATAGTATGTCGAAAAAAGTTTAAAAAGCCATAGTATAGTATGTTGAAAAAAAGGGATAAAAAAGCCATAGTATAGTATGTTGAAATAAGTTTAAAAAGCCATAGTATAGTATGTTGAAAAAAGTGAAAAAAGCCATAGTATAGTATGTTGAAATAAGTTTAAAAAGCCATAGTATAGTATGTCAAAAAGAAGTGATAAAAAAGCCATATTATAGTATGTCGAAAAAAGTTAAAAAAGCCATAGTATAATATGTCGAAAAAAGCGAAAAAAGTCATAGTATAGTATGTCGAAAAAGTGATAAAACGCCATAGTATAGTAAATCGAATAAAGTGATAAAAAGTCATAGTTATACTATAGTAAAAAAAAAAAAAAGCCATAGTACAGTATGTTGAAAAAAGTGAAAAATGCCACAGTATAGTATGTTGAAAAAAGTTTAAAAAAAGCCCTAGTATAGTATGTCGAAAAAAGCTATAGTATAGCATGTTGAAAAAAGTGATGAAAAAGTCATAGTATAGTGTGTCGAAAAAAGTAAAAAAAAAAAAAAAAAGCCATAGTATAGTATGTCGAAAAGTCATAGCACAGAATATCGAAAAAAGTGGAAAAGTCATAGTCTATAATGTCAAATAGTGATAAAAAAGGCGTAGTATAGTATGTTGAAAAAAGTGAAAAAAACCATAGTATAGTATGTCAAACAAAGTGATAAAAAAGTCATAGTATAGTATGTCGAAATAAGCCAAATAAGCCGTATGTCGAAATAAGCCATAGTATAGTATGTCGAAAAAAGCCATAGTATAGCATGTCGAAAAAAGTGATGAAAAAGTCATAGTATAGTATGTCGAAATAAGCCATAGTATAGTATGTCGAAAAAAGCCATAGTATAGCATGTCGAAAAAAGTGATGAAAAAGTCATATGGCTTTTTTTTTTTTTTTTACTTTTTTCGACATAGTATAACTATGACTTTTTTATCACTTTATTCGATTTACTATACTATGGCGTTTTATCACTTTTTCGACATACTATACTATGGCTTTTTAATCACTTATTTCGAAATACTATACTATTGCTTTCTTCGACATTCTTTAATATGACTTTTTTACACTTATTTCGACATACTATGGTTTTTTTCACTTATTTCGACATACTATACTATGGCTTTTTAAACTTTTTTCGAATTACTATACTATTGCTTTCTTCGACATACTATAATATGACTTTTTTCACTTATTTCAACATACTATACTAGGCTTTTTTTTTTTTTTTTTACTTTTTTCGACACACTATACTATGACTTTTTCATCACTTTTTTCAACATGCTATACTATGGCTTTTTTCGACATACTATACTATGGCTTATTTCGACATACTATATACTATGACTTTTTTATCACTTTTTTTGACATACTATACTATGTTTTTTTTTCACTTTTTTCGACATACTATACTGTGGCTTTTTTCAACATACTGTACTATGGCTTATTTCGACATACTATACTATGACTTTTTTATCACTTGTTTCGACATACTATACTATGGTTTTTTTCACTTTTTTCGACATACTATACTACACCTTTTTTATCACTTTATTCGACATTATAGACTATGACTTTTCCACTTTTTTCGATATTCTGTACTATGACTTTTCGACATACTATACTATGGCTTTTTTTTTTTTTTTTTACTTTTTTCGACATACTATACTATGGCTTTTTCCACTTTTTTCGACATAGTATGTTGAAAAAAGCCATAGTATAATATGTCGAAAACAGCCATAGTATATGTCAAAAAGAAGTGATAAAAAAACCATAGTATAGTATGTTGAAATAAGTTTAAAAAGCCATAGTATAGTATGTTGAAAAAAGTGAAAAAAGCCATAGTATAGTATGTTGAAATAAGTTTAAAAAGCCATAATATAGTATGTCAAAAAGAAGTGATAAAAAAGCCATATTATAGTATGTCGAAAAAAGTTAAAAAAGCCATAGTATAGTATGTCGAAAAAGTGATAAAACACCATAGTATAGTAAATCGAATAAAGTGCTAAAAAAGTCATAGTTATACTATGTCGAAAAAAGTGGAAAAAGCCATAGTATAGTATGTCGAAAAAAGTAAAAAAAAAAAAAAAAGCCATAGTATAGTATGTCGAAATAAGCCATAGTACAGTATGTTGAAAAAAGTGAAAAAAGCCACAGTATAGTATGTTGAAAAAAGTTTTAAAAAAGCCCTAGTATAGTATGTCGAAAAAAGCCATAGTATAGCATGTTGAAAAAAGTGATGAAAAAGTCATAGTATAGTATGTCGAAATAAGTGAAAAAAAACATAGTATAGTATGTCGAAATAAGTGAAAAAAGTCATATTATAGAATGTCGAAGAAAGCAATAGTATAGTATTTCGAAAAAAGTTTAAAAAGCCATAGTATAGTATGTCGAAAAAAGCCACAGTATAGTATGTCGAAAAAAGTGAAAAAAGCCATAGTATAGTATGTCGAAAAAAGCCATAGTATAGTATGTCGAAAAAAGCCATAGTATAGTATGTCAAAAAGAAGTGATAAAAAAGCCATAGTATAGTATGTCGAAAAAAGTGAAAAAAAGCCATAGTATAGTATGTCGAAAAAGGTTTAAAAAGCCATAGTATAGTATGTTGAAAAAAGTGAAAAAAGCCATAGTATAGTATGTCAAAAAGAAGTGATAAAAAAGCCATAGTATAGTATGTCGAAATAAGTGAAAAAAGCCCCAGTATAGTATATCGAAATAAGTGAAAAAAGCCATAGTATAGTATGTCAAAAAGAAGTGATAAAAAAGCCATAGTATAGTATGTCGAAAAAAGTGAAAAAAAGCCATAGTATAGTATGTCGAAAAAGGTTTAAAAAGCCATAGTATAGTATGTTGAAAAAAGTGAAAAAAGCCATAGTATAGTATGTCAAAAAGAAGTGATAAAAAAGCCATAGTATAGTATGTCGAAATAAGTGAAAAAAGCCCCAGTATAGTATATCGAAATAAGTGAAAAAAGCCATAGTATAGTATGTCAAAAAAAGTGAAAAAAGCCCCAGTATAGTATATCGAAATAAGTGAAAAAAGCCATAGTATAGTATGTTGAAAAAAGGGATAAAAAAGTCATAGTATAGTATGTCGAAAAAAGTTTAGAAAGCCATAGTATAGTATGTCGAAAAAAGTTTAAAAAGCCATAGTATAGTATGTTGAAAAAAGTTTAAAAAGCCATAGTATAGTATGTTGAAAAATGTGAAAAAAGCCATAGTATAGAAAGTCAAAAAAAGTGATAAAAAAGCCATAGTATAGTATGTCGAAAAAAGTGAAAAACTCCATAGTATAGTGTGTTGAAAAAAGGGATAAAAAAGTCATAGTATAGTATGTCGAAGAAAGCGAAAAAAGTCATAGTATAGTATGTCGAAAAAAGTGATAAAACGCCATAGTATAGTATGTTGAAAAAAGTGAAAAAGTCATAGTATAGTATGTTGAAGAAAGCAATAGTATAGTATGTCGAAAAAAGTGAAGAAAAAACATAGTATAGTATGTCGAAATAAGTGAAAAAAGTCATATTATAGAATGTCGAAGAAAGCAATAGTATAGTATTTCGAAAAAAGTTTAAAAAGCCATAGTATAGTATGTCGAAAAAAGTGAAAAAAGCCTTAGTATAGAATGTCAAAAAAAGTGATAAAACGCCACAGTATAGTATGTCGAAATAAGTGAAAAAAGCCATAGTATAGTATGTTGAAAAAAGTTTAAAAAGCCATAGTATAGTATGTTGAAAAATGTGAAAAAAGCCATAGTATAGTATGTCAAAAAAAGTGATAAAACGCCATAGTATAGTATGTCAAAAAGAAGTGATAAAAAAGCCATAGTATAGTATGTCGAAATAAGTGAAAAAAGTCATAGTTATAGTATGTCGAAAAAAGTGGAAAAAGCCATAGTATAGTATGTCGAAAAAAGTAAAAAAAAAAAAAAAAGCCATACTATAGTATGTCAAAAAAAGTAAAAAAAAAAAAAAGTCATAGTATAGTATGTCGAAAAAAGTGATATAAAAGTCATAGTATAGTATGTTGAAAAAAGTGAAAAAAGCCATACTATAGTATGTCGAAAAAAGTGAAAAAAAGTCATAGTATAGTATGTCGAAATAAGCCATAGTATAGTATGTCGAAAAAAGTGAAAAAAGCCATACTATAGTATGTCGAAAAAAGTGAAAAAAAGTCATAGTATAGTATGTCGAAAAAAGTGATAAAAAAGTCATAGTATAGTATGTTGAAAAAAGTGAAAAAAGTCATAGTATAGCATGTCGAAAAAAGTTTAAAAAGCCATAGTATAGTATGTCGAAAAAAGTGAAAAAAAGCCACAGTATAGTATCTCGACAAAAGCCATAATATAGTATGTCGAAAAAAGTGAAAAAAAGTCATAGTATAGTATGTTGAAAAAAGTGGAAAAAAGCCATAGTATAGTATGTCAAATAAAGTGATAAAAAAGTGATAGTATAGTATGTTGAAAAAAGTTTTAAAAAAGCCCTAGTATAGTATGTCGAAAAAAGCCATAATATAGCATTTCAAAAAAAGGGATGAAAAAGTCATAGTATAGTATGTCGAAAAAAGCCATAGTATAGTATGTCGAAAAAAGTGATGAAAAAGTCATATGGCTTTTTTTTTTTTTTTTTACTTTTTTCGACATAGTATAACTATGACTTTTTTATCACTTTATTCGATTTACTATACTATGGCGTTTTATCACTTTTTCGACATACTATACTATGGCTTTTTAATCACTTATTTCGAAATACTATACTATTGCTTTCTTCGACATTCTATAATATGACTTTTTTTCACTTATTTCGACATACTATACTATGGTTTTTTTCACTTATTTCGACATACTATACTATGGCTTTTTAAACTTTTTTCGAATTACTATACTATTGCTTTCTTCGACATACTATAATATGACTTTTTTCACTTATTTCAACATACTATACTAGGCTTTTTTTTTTTTTTTTTACTTTTTTCGACATGCTATACTATGGGTTTTTTCGACATACTATACTAAGGCTTATTTCGACATACTATACTATGACTTTTTTATCACTTTGTTTGACATACTATACAATGTTTTTTTTCACTTTTTTCGACATACTATACTACGCCTTTTTTATCACTTTATTTGACATTATAGACTATGACTTTTCCACTTTTTTCGATATTCTGTACTATGACTTTTCGACATACTATACTATGGCTTTTTTTTTTTTTTTACTTCTTTCGACACACTATACTATGACTTTTTCATCACTTTTTTCAACATGCTATACTATGGCTTTTTTCGACATACTATACTAGGGCTTTTTTAAAACTTTTTTCAACATACTATACTGTGGCTTTTTTCACTTTTTTCAACATACTGTACTATGGCTTATTTCGACATACTATACTATGGCTTTTTTTTTTTTTTTACTTTTTTCGACATACTATACTATGGCTTTTTCCACTTTTTTCGACATAGTATAACTATGACTTTTTTAGCACTTTATTCGATTTACTATACTATGGTGTTTTATCACTTTTTCGACATACTATACTATGGCTTTTTTAACTTTTTTCGACATACTATAATATGGCTTTTTTATCACTTCTTTTTGACATACTATATTATGGCTTTTTAAACTTATTTCAACATACTATACTATGGCTTTTTTAACTTTTTTCAACATACTATACTATGGCTTTTTAAACTTATTTCAACATACTATACTATGGCTTTTTTATCCCTTTTTTTCAACATACTATACTATGGCTTTTTAAACTTTTTTCGACATACTATACTATGACTTTTTTCACTTATTTCAACATACTATACTATGGCTTTTTTTCACTTTTTTCGACATACTATACTATGGCTTTTTTCGACATACTATAACTATGACTTTTTTATCACTTTATTCAACATACTATACTATGGTTTTTTTATCACTTCTTTTTGACATATACTATGGCTGTTTTCGACATATTATACTATGGCTTTTTTCAACATACTATGTCGAAAAAAGTGGAAAAAGCCATAGTATAGTATGTCGAAAAAAGTAAAAAAAAAAAAAAAAAGCCATAGTATAGTATGTCGAAAAGTCATAGTACAGAATATCGAAAAAAGTGGAAAAGTCATAGTCTATAATCTCGAATAAAGTGATAAAAAAGGTGTAGTATAGTATGTCGAAAAAAGTGAAAAAAACCATAGTATAGTATGTCGAAAAAAGTGATAAAAAAGTCATAGTATAGTATGTCGAAATAAGCCATAGTACAGTATGTTGAAAAAAGTGAAAAAAGCCACAGTATAGTATGTTGAAAAAAGTTTTAAAAAAGCCCTAGTATAGTATGTCGAAAAAAGCCATAGTATAGCATGTTGAAAAAAGTGATGAAAAAGTCATAGTATAGTATGTCGAAATAAGTGAAAAAAAACATAGTATAGTATGTCGAAATAAGTGAAAAAAGTCATATTATAGAATGTCGAAGAAAGCAATAGTATAGTATTTCAAAAAAAGTTTAAAAAGCCATAGTATAGTATGTCGAAAAAAGTGAAAAAAGCCATAGTATAGTATGTCGAAAAAAGCCATAGTATAGTATGTCGAAAAAAGTGAAAAAAGCCACAGTATAGTATGTCGAAATAAGTGAAAAAAGCCATAGTATAGTATGTTGAAAAAAGGGATAAAAAAGTCATAGTATAGTACGTCGAAAAAGGTTTAAAAAGCCATAGTATAGTATGTTGAAAAAAGCCATAGTATAGTATGTCAAAAAGAAGTGATAAAAAAGCCATAGTATAGTATGTCGAAAAAAGTGAAAAAAAGCCATAGTATAGTATGTCGAAAAAGGTTTAAAAAGCCATAGTATAGTATGTTGAAAAAAGTGAAAAAAGCCATAGTATAGTATGTCAAAAAGAAGTGATAAAAAAGCCATAGTATAGTATGTCGAAAAAGGTTTAAAAAGCCATAGTATAGTATGTCGAAAAAAGTGAAAAAAGCCATAGTATAGTATGTCGAAAAAAGTGAAAAAAAAGCCATAGTATAGTATGTCGAAAAAAGCAAAAAAGGTCATAGTATAGTATGTTGAAAAAACTGATAAAACGCCATAGTATAGTATGTCGAATAAAGTGATAAAAAAAGTCATAGTATAGTATGTTGAAAAAAGCCATAGTATAGTATGTCGAAAAAAGTGAAAAAAGCCATAGTATAGTATGTTGAAGAAAGCAATAGTATAGTATGTCGAAAAAAGTGAAAAAAGCCATAGTCTAGTATGTCGAAATAAGTGAAAAAAGCCATAGTATAGTATGTCGAAAAAAGTGAAAAAAGCCATAGTATAGTATGTTGAAGAAAGTGATAAAAAAAGTCATAGTATAGTATGTCAGAAAAAGCCACAGTATAGTATGTCGGGAGAAAAAGTGATAAAAAAGTAATAATATAGTATGTCGAAAAAAAATCATAAAAATGTTATAGTTTGGTATGTCGAAAAAATCGTTAAAAAAAATCATAGTGTAGTATTTTGAAAAATCATTAAAAAGTCATAGTACAATATGTTGAATAATCATTAAAAAGTCATAGTATAGTATGTCGAAAAAATCATAAAAAGTCATCGTATAGTATGTGAAAAAAGTTTTAAAAAGTCCTACTATAGTATGGCATTAAAATGTCATAGTGTAATAAGCCATAAAAAGTCATAGAATGTTGAGAAACGTCATAGTATAGCATGTCGAATAGTCATAGCATGTCGAAAGAATTCATGTAGTCATAGTATAGTATGTTGAAAGAATTCATAGTCATAGTAAAGTATGTCGAAAAAAGTCATAGTATAGTATGTCAAAGTCATAAAAAGTCGTAGTATAGTAAGTCTAAAAAAAGTTGTAAAATGTCAGTGTAGTATGTGAAAAAAATCAAAAAGCCATAGTCGCAAAAGTCATAAAAACATCATAGTATAATATTCCATAAAAGTCATAGTATAGTATGTGAAAAAAGTTTTTAAAAAGTCATACTATAGTATGGCATTAAAATGTTACAATAAGCTAAAATGTGACAGGTTCTTAACCACAATGGCACAATCTATAGGCTAAGTCTCCCATTTAAAGTCCTGAAAAATGCAGGTGAAACAAAGTTAGTATAATAAGGAAACAGTATGTGTAGTGGTAATTTCATATTGTGGGGGCTGCAGTAGCTTAAGGCCCTTTGGTCAATAAATAGCTGCTGGGATGGTTCAATGGCTATGTGTCATTGTACTGTATGGTTGTGCTTTTTCAACATTACATACAGGCTTATGGGTGAAACTGTGAGGGGATCTGGTCACCATGGAAACTTAGCAACACACATGTATCAATGTGTCAGTTAGTTTGTCTGGAGCCAAGTGGAGGTGGTTGATTGTGTTGATGACCCGGTGCAGACCTCTCTGTCAGAGCCGATGTACTCTTGAGCTGTCTAAAATGGGATGTCTTGCAGTAGTAAGTCACAACTTGGACTTGCTGTGTAGTATGGAGGTTTTACCATTCATCTGATCATCACCGTTAATCAGCAGTTCTAATCCCTTTTATTGATTTTGGACAAAACAGCTCAAACTGATGACCAGATGACAGGGAGAGCTACTTGAATATCAATTGTAATTCCAGTTGTGGCTTAAGTATCAGAGAGACTCAAGCATTTTCAACACTATATCGCTTTGAAAACCAAAAGCACACTAAAGGCCCTCTTCATATGATCAGCGGCAGAATTGCTTGCACGAGTGTAAGCAGTTGTTTTTCTGTGAAGGTGGTCAAGGTACTGAGCCCACCTTGGTTGTCATGCATGGCTAGGATGGATGCAGTGTACAATGTTCAGTCAGTTTTAACTGACCTTGTTTGTTTTGACATTATCTTAAAGCAGCCAGTGATAAATGGTGCAGTTTTTAAAGAAGAGTAAAAGTAAGCTTAAACAACCTTCCCTAAACTGAGTGGAAGTGGGATGGTGACTCCAGTTCTCAGCCACTTACAATACCATTTCAACATCTTTTCACAACAATTTACACTTCAGTTTGCGCATCATTTCCACAAACTGAAGGTGTGAATCACCCACAGGGCAAAAACAACTTCAATGGAGGGAGTGTGAGATCAATATTCTACTGATTTATTAACCAGGCTGAATGCCAGGAAACAATCTGAAAGCTATCCCTAATTGTGAGAATTTATGTAGAAGTTTCTCCTCAGTCTAGCAAGAAATCCTTAGTCTCAGGAGTCGATACGTAAAACAGCTTACTTAATAAATGAGTATGGAAACAATTATTTATGGTAGATTCTTAACACTTTGAATTGTGTCCCAATGTTAAGGTGCTGTCCAAGGTGCTGGGCCTGGAGGAGCAATGGAGGACGAGCTCTTAAGTTACTGCCATCACAGCCTGGTACTAAATCTAACATGAGGTATTTGACACTCACTACTACCTCACATACACTATTGTCTGTAAGGTTAGTTTGATATTAAATTGCAATCATTGTTTTGTTTTTTTTTAGCTTGTAGCCTTTGATGATATCACTAACACACTATCCAAAAGATTGTTAAGTTAATAATAACTTTTGGACATTTTAACTGATAATTCGATTCCATACCAAGGTTATTATAGTTTTGCATTTTTCATTAGTTTTTATTTTTATTTCGTTTTGACTTTTTGTTTTCAAATTCAGTTTAGTTTTAATTTTTTGAAAATGCTTAGTTTTAGTTTAGTTTTTATTAGTTTTAGTCTTTTTTTGTAATATGGGTTATTTGTCGGGGGATTCAAAAAGGTCAGAAAAGGTATTGTGTAATAATAACTCAACAAAAAACATCATACAATTTTAGAAATATGTATTCACAATGTATTAAACAATAACACCAGCACATAAAATGTAGCCTACATATGGTCATAAATATGTACTGTCTACCCAAGACGCTGCAGTAAGTGCAACATGTGTAAGTGACATGTTTCAGGAAAAAAACCTAAATAGCCAACAGACTAAAGAAGACATGCATGAACAGGTGTTTTGAACTTTGGTTCGAATAAAGTGGCAAACTTTTTGAAGTCAATCGAGTCACACAGTCGTGTAGACATCCCAGTATCAATCCACATATTAACCCACGCTTCCTCCCGCTTTTGGTGCTCCTGCGTATGTACTATCCAGCAGCTATTGGGTCGCCGGTGAAAGCCCTCCTGTAGTGTTCTCTGTCCTGCTGTTGTCTCTGTCATGCTGCCTGGCCCTGTACCCATACATCCATGCCCTGTACTGGGGTTAGCTTCTGTTTCGGGGAAAGGGGGCTTTGCGTTCTCCTTTACCTTGTTAAGGTAAGCTAGGTTAGCCTCCTAGCTTGTGTGCGCTTCTCAAATGTACTTTCAAATTCGTGGGATTTTTCCCTGTAATAAATTGTCCACATATTTTACCACCTTCCACTGCAAGGCACTTGCTTTTATCTGACACAGTCATAATCAAATAGGACTGCCGCTTTCTTCCGACTTTTGTTACCGCCATGATGCTAGGCGAGGGGCACGAACATGTTGTGTTCAAGTTGACATGGAATGTTGGAATTTCTGGGTTCCCAGTCGGAAACTATACATGTCTACGGGAAATGTCATGGTCGGAAAGATATAACGTTATTTGCTCTATGAAAGACATCGACAAAGACGAAAACTAAGGACATTACAGTTTTAGTTATCGTTTTTTTGTAATGCCTCATTTTTATTGAGATGTGGAAACACAGCAACATTGTTAAAAAGAAGTGGGATGGGGCAAGAAACAAACAATCAGAGATGTTTAAAACAAACCTTCAGGTTAACAGTGAATGATTTTAAACATCCATCACAGTTTCAGACTTCCTGGTCGAACCTTGATCTAATGTAGCTGCACCCAGATTAAGGGAGTATAATACAAACATACGATACACAATACTTATTAATCCCCCAGGGGGTAACTAAGTGGCACCATACATACAGGACAGACAACAGGTGAGACAATGGGAGAAGACATACACATATCAAGGCAATACAAAAAAGGGGAGAGCACAGCACTTTAATAAATGGTGTAAACGTTAATGTGTACTTTCAAACTGTAGTGAATGAAAAAAAAAAAAGGAAATAACTGATGACAACTTTATCCAATAATGGTTTTAACAATTCATATTTTATTCCATGTGCTTTACAAGGATATAAATAATGGCCAAAATTACAAAAATCAGTGTGCTGGAAGCCCAAGCCTATGTACATAAGTTGGTCAGCAGTGATGTAACCAAATAACCCATTTCAGTTTTCACTCAAAATACAATCTATACAATCTGTTTTCTTTTAATTTCCAACCTTTATTTTGGTACCTTGTTTCCAGTGCCACATACTTTACTTCAAATCCTTTCTTTTCTCTTTTACATTACATGTATGAACAATGAGTTGGCAAAATATCTATGTACATTTTATAATTGGATAACGTCTCATCCAAATAATACAGTAATACTGCGTTTAAAATAGTACATCTGCTAGATAAGAGTAGAGCCCCATGAGAAATGATGAAGGGTTGACCTGACAAGAGTTAGCTAGCCACCTGCAACGTTCACTCTCTTTGTACAAGTATGATCATATAGTTTAGATTTTTTTAAAGGATGGCCATCATTTTCAAGCCTAATGTTTTCATCTCATATCATAGAAAAATAATGTAACATTAAGACAACAGTAGACAAGAATTGCACAAGAATAATCATAATCATCATGGTAATATAATACTCTCATATTAAACATTAAAATGTCGGGCAATACGAATAGAATACTTTTTTTTTTAACGCCAGATGCTGTTTTGTTCACATACTGTAGGTTCATCCGTTATGAGGCACATCTCATTAGGACACACCTGTTGCATCTCCAGCGTGTTGCAGCTAGTCCAATCACATTTACACGCTTGTGCATATATCTCGGTATTATTTTCTGACTTCAAAGAAAAAAGAAAGAAAAAAGAAAGAGCCAGCCAAACGTCCTTAAACCCATGCCAACACTGACACATGCCCAGTGGTGTCTTTAGCGAGTCCATTGTCTGTTACCAACAGATGCCCTGTAACCATACTCGGTCTCCATGGAGAAACGGTGACCATCCAAAAGTTCACAGGTCACACGTCCCAGTTGGGCGCGTTAAACAGATCCTGCTGTAGTTGCAGAAACTTGAGGCTGCTTTCAAATAAGTGTACATTCAGAGCAGACCGTCATCTGTCAAGATGACGGTCTGTTAGTGTGTATAAGTGTCTGTCATGTTTACTGTGTCAAGTATCATATGGATGAATGATGTTAAAATGTGGTAGTCAACCTTAAACACTGTGGAGTAGCATCCATGTTTGTAGTCCTTTTGTAGTCCATTTTGCATTGTGTGTGTGACAAGGTCCGTGTTTAGGGCTGGCTACATTCTTTGCATTCCACAGTAATAGACATGAGCGTCCGGCATTGCCCTGCAAATGAGATGACATCACTTATCGAGAGAGCCCTCACACCCCGCCTCTCCACCGGCCCACTGCTCAGCAAATCCAAAATGGCCACCATGCGTCTCATAAGCCACATGCGAAACCTTTTACATACAAGATTTTTTCCCCGTGAAATAAAATAAGGTTTATGGCCAGGGAAATTTGGTCAAAAATAATTCTGAACACATACACACACACATGTGCTGAAAAGGATGCTAGAAAAAGCAACAACAAAAAACCCTACTACTTCCTGTTTCACAGGACAAGATTAAAGTTGTTTGTCAAAGAAATTCACAAGTTCGTTAGTATTTTCAAAAAAATAATCTTATATAAAGAATCAAAAAGTTGAAATACATTCTAGTAGCCTGCTGGATGAACCAGTTTGAGTCAAAGTTAGACTGTGCTACATCACCTCTCCTGTAATTCAGCTCTCCTTTTTGATTAAAAAATGTCTAAAAAGTCTGAACTTTCCTCCAGTTGTCATGTTTCGACAACAGCCCTCCTCATTGTCAGCTCCCACACTGGGCTTAACAGACAGCTAAAACACTGTCACAGCTTTTAGCAGTATTCTGGTTGCAAATCTCATTCAAGTTGTCAGGGGGCAGTTGGACAAAGGGGCTGAAATGTTAAGAGAAGCGAGGGATGGAGGCAGTCAGAGGAGAAAAAATAGGAGAGACGAAGCCAAACGGTTGCACCCATCAACAGGAAGAAAAAAAACAAGAAGCTGAAAGCAGAACAACCAAAGGGTTGACTGCTGACCGACAAACAGGAAGTGGAAAAATGGAGCTGACCATTCCCCCTACAGGTGGAGACAGAGAAGTGCACCACAGCCCTGGTTTCAAAGGTCATGCGCCAGCCCTGCAGGCAGGAGGATGGGGCCCGGGCCAAAGAGGGGGAGAGCAGAAACAAAGAGAAAAAGAGACAAGGAGAAAGAAGAGAGATAGCGCAGCGCCAAACGTCATCATGCAGTGGACAGGCTCGTCTAACGGGGGCGGGATGTTTTGTTTTTTTTATTTTTCAGCCGGTGAGGTGACGCGGCGGCGTGCGTCGCTCTTGCCCAACTCCGGGGCGGGGCCCCAGTACAGGGCAACCTCTGAAAGGCACACACACACAGGAGTGGACAAGGCGGGTGTATGTTAGAAAATAGTGGTCTCATACTTGGTGTTGACTCCTCTCTTGGCCTCCTGACCCGGCTCCACAATCCATGGCACGTTGGCGTGGCCCTTCTGGTCCATGGACGGCTGCTCCATCTGATGCAGACAGACATGGAAAAGGAGAGGAAGCAGAGAGAAGTCGGAAAAAGAATTATAAAAATACTACACATTGATTGTATACTTCTTTAGGATGCAGGATACAAACAATTCATTATGACACATTTTCAATGCAAACGGCTGTTTCTGTTGGAAATCAACATTTTTCACACTGTAGGGGCAATTTTCTGATACAATTTCATGCTAATAAAGTCAGTAAAAAAACAGAGTGAGACGGTAGAAGGAATGAGATGGAGGATGTGCTGCTTACGAAGTAATGTCATGGAAAATAACTGAAATGTAAGAGGGAGCTGAGAAAGCAGAACACGGATCATGGACAGAAATTAATTTCCCGTATCTGTACATTTCTAAATGCAAGATCCTGCTGGTCCTGAACGATTGCAATAACCACGTGCTGTATTTGCAGCAGTGCACTTCCTGTACATCCTAGTTGTTTCAATTATCAAAGAGCTGTGGACTTTGTCTGTTGCTGCCACTGTGAAGCTATTGCAGATTCTGAGCTGAGAAACAAACCAAACAATCTACATTACTTTCAAAAATACCCCCACGTCAACCAATCAAGCTGCTGCTGAGGGTGTTTTTCCCTACAATCTATTGGTTTTTGTCTATTTTATCTAATCTATTTTTTTAGTGATTTTCAGGTGACTTAGAGGAGGGGAGACCGGACTTTGAGAGCTGCAGTTTTGACAGTAGAAGACTAAATTTCTCCTTGCACACATTGTCCAATTATGTATATTATGTACAAATATATATTAAATGTAATGTTCATATTTTATAAGCATTAAAGATCTACTTCTGGAGTAAATAGGGTTGAGTTCTGCATTACACTGACAGAACAATGTTTCTCTTAGTATCTTGTCTCAACACTGCTACAGCAACAATACGGAAACTAACTATAATATTAATCCAGTTCTCTATCCTCTCCCTCACGCTCGGACAACCACAGCAATAATCTTGTTAGGGGGTTACAGGATTACAAAACAAACACACTTTCGATCTCACAGCAGCACGACACCATCATGCTTAGTGAAGAACTCGTTCAGAGCATCATCAGGATTAGTCTCAAATTCATCAACCACACATTGAATGAATTGAATCACAGTAAATCAACCACTAAATGAACCATGCCCGCAACCTCAGTTATCCAAGCTGATGCAAAACATGCCGTTTTGCAATGGGAGTCTATTGAGCTTAGAACATTTGAACCCTTTCTTGGCACACTGCGTACACTCTGGTACTGCAGTCTTCTTTAGATGACCCTTTAAAATGTCAACTGCCTTGTTAAGATAAAGATGTAGATGAGTGGATCAGAAGGAAAAACACTCCAAGCATTCAATGGAGGTTTAATGGACCGAGTGTTTTAATAAACATTAAGCTAACTTTAAAGGAGTGGTTATTGCTTCAAACACTTCTTATTTACCATCTAGAACGTGTATCTTTAAGGAGGCAGTGTATCCCCATGCAGGGGTGGAATCAGTGCAGTGGGGCACATAAAAACTGACTGAGGCACTAAAGTCGACTGCTTTCAGCTCTGTAAAAGCTGTAAAAAAATGAAATGGGTTGGCTTTGCAAGACTGGTTGAAGTCTCACATCTGTTTTATTTTAATGTAAATGTTGATATGGAGATAGCGGGTAGTAACTGTAGAATGAGAGACACAAATACTCACTGCAAACACACCACACAAGGATGCAGAGTGAGTTGAATAAAAGCGACAGAATAAAATGGAAGCACTTACAAACGCCGCTTTCTCCTTGACTAAAAGAAAATAATGTGGAAATAAAGGATAAGAGAAGGAAAAGCAAGGAGGACCTGTGACTGAGCTTTGTGAGGAAGATGGAAGAGTCGAGGGGGAGGAAGAGGAGGGTGGAGAGGAGGCCGGTGAGGGGTGTAAATGTGGCCCAGTGACCAGCGGCTGACGGGGGACATGATGACCTACAGGGGCAGAGGTCATATACAGGTCAAAGTGGGCCAGCTCAGCAACAGCAACACCCAACACAACAAAGCAGCAAGGCAAAACCACAGCGGTGACAGAGCAGCTGCATGGCAACAGGGAAAGGCAACAACACTCCAAAAACCATGGCAACAACATGGCAGCAAAGTTATTGACCTGGCAACAGGGTGGGGCAGCAGCATTATTGCAATACAGCAAAACTAAATCAAGAGTAGGCCATCTTACGCCACATTTATATAGCGACTCCTGCATGGAAAAAACACTCCCAGCATGACGAATATGGCACAGCAACTGTGCAAAACATCACTCTGCAAAAGCATCTTCACAAGCCAGACTCATATTCAAATTTCAAATGTTTTTTCTTTTAAGTGCTCATATTATGCTCATTTTCAGGTTCATAATTGTATTTAGAGGTTGTACCAGAATAGGTTTACATGGTTTAATTTTCAAAAAACACCATATTTTTGTTGTACTGCACATTGCTGCGGCTCCTCTTTTCACCCTGTGTGTTGAGCTCTCTGTTTTAGATACAGAGTGAGGCATCACACTTCTGTTCCATCTTCGTTGGGAGTCGCACATGTGCAGTAGCTAGGTAAGTACTGCTAGCTAGTCAGTTGCAGAGTATGAGGGCGTGCCACGCTAGCAGCTAGGCGAGCATTATAACGTGTGTTACAAAGTGACGTTTGTCACAGAAGTAAAGGCTGGACTACAATAGAGCTGTTTGGAGCAGTTTGTGAACAATGTTTTTTTCTGGAAGATGGTAAGTCCCTATGGGGTGGACTTTGGGCTTTTTCACTTTGTAAACCTATAACATGCACAAAAATATATATAACACAATAAAGGAAAGGGAAAAAGCCAAAAATAATATGAGCACTTTAAGTTATTAAAAATTCTGCCAATGTTGTGAGATGTCTTTGTTGTTCTAGAGGGTTTTTCTTTACAGAAAGTGTACATTTAAAGAGGCGCTATGCAGTTTTGGCCATTTCTTCGCTGTTTTCTCGCTTTTTGCTCGCAGGTTTCTCTATAGAGCTCTGCCTACAGCTTTGGAATAGATATTTGGCAGCTCCTATGTTTACTTGTGTCTGCCGTTTCCTCTTTCTCTGTTCCTCCGACAATGCTTTCCTAGCTTTCTGCTTCTTTTTTGCCGGCTCAGCCATGATGATAGTTTGAAAAACTCCATCGCTACCTTGTTAGCCGGTTCCAGGCGTATGTGTGGAGTGCCGTGAAGCAATTTGTTACATCGCAAGACCTGATATCATGCGATACTTTCTGATGCTGTGGCCGGCGGCTCACCGGCCGAAAAGTTGCAAGGGTGCTTTTTCTGCTCACAGGCGCTAGGGGGGAGCGAGACGACCACCATTCAACCCGAAAAAAGTCATATAACCATTCCAATGACTCCGAAGCTGTTCAGTTAAGGTTAATTAAGCTAAACAAACTGCATAGTTCCCCTTTAAGGCTCCTAGCCAAGAACCTCAACCAGCTGCTTGGAAACAAGCTATTTTCACTTCACTGGGAGGTTTTTTCATGACTTGAGACATGAGAAACTATGATTGTAAAACTCAATCATGTAGGCTTAGGATCATGTATTTCAATCCGTTTTGAAGCTACACTACCATTACAGTAACATGCCGATGCTGATCAAAGACAATAGTCATATCAGACACAGTCACACTCATAAAGGAAAGTTAAGAGAAAGTCGAGGGAGATTTACAAGCAGATATGCTCACATAACAAACACACACACATCATACAAATTAAAATAGGAGGGTGTGGAGAAACAGATACTTGTGGGCAGAAAAACAAAGCAACGGTATTTTAAAGCACAGGGGGCTTTAGAGGTGCTGTGGGTTGGAGATTATGGCTGGCAGGTGGCAGAAATATTAAGTGAATCCTGCAGTGTCTTAGCCCTGCTGCACACCACAAGCCATTAACCACACACACACACACACACACACACACACACACACACACACACACACAGAGGAAAAAGGCAATTAATGGTTAATGTAACGTTTGCAGAGTCAGCAGATTGAGTGTATACATGCCATCGTCCATCATCTCTGTAGGCACAGGACCCCACACACACACACACACACACACACACACACACACACACACACACACAGGAGAGCGAACACACAAACACTACATGCGTTCTTTTCTATCTTTTCCCCCCCTTCTGTCTTTCCTCACCGTCTCACGTCTCCCTCTAACTTTAGAAAGTGAGACCATTCCTCTGAAGCCACCGATTCTCCTCTATCACCATCTCTTTCTCCCATGACTCACAGTATGTAAATGGACCTACATTTGGTCTATAAGCACACTGATATAGCAGCCACTGTAACTCTATACCAGGTCCACAAGACACGTGTGCTGCCGGCTGATGCGTGTCAGTGGAGGAGGGAAGTGTGTTAGCGTGACTATTTTAAAGCTCTGTCGGGGGTTAATGGGAGGTTGAAAGGTTTAGAGATAGACTTTATGACGCTGTGGTTGTAGAAAGGCCACACACACACACACACACACACACACACACACACAAGTATGTGGGACACAAGTATCTAATATTACAAAGCTTGGGAGGGTATTAAACAACTGTTAAAGGGACCCTGTGGCATTTTTTTTATCATGAGCTGTGTTTCTGTGGGTGGGTCCTTGTTTTGTTTGTATGATTGTATAGCCAATTTAACTCTATTCCATCGATTGCGGTAACACGCAAGGAAGCATAGCAATTTGCCAACAAAGGCAGTGAAGATGAAGACTGCAAGCTAGCAAAGTATGGATTTAAACAATGCCTGATTTAAAAAAATAAAAATCTGCTTTGCAAATGTTTGAGGAAGGAAATGTATTCAACTTGAAACAGAACTATTGTATGTTTACAAGAAAATACTCCAGAGGGCACTCTTATGTACTGAAAGCTGGCATAAAATCTCTGGTCAGACTCATAATCCTAATAAACTACATTTTGATCAGATAACTCCAAAACAAAAATCTAAATTAAGTCAATTAATCTCCATTTTTAGACAAGGTTCTTGTATCGCTGCTTCTGTTGGGACATTTAACAATGAGAACTGTGGAGTTATTTGTTAAACTGGAAAAAAAGAATGTTTTAAGAAAAAAATATTTTTTTGTATTTTTCAAAGTAAGGTATTAGGCAAGTTTGTGTCGGTGCTGTACCTGAAACAGAATTTTCAAGTTTGGGCCGAATATTTGGGGGGGCACAGTCTGTGGAATATATTGGATTTCAACATTGGTTTCGTCCCAGGCAAACATTTTAGTATTCTGGGAAGATGGTAGACATCTTTGAAATCATGAAAATTCCACTAAAGATATAAGTAAAAAAAATGTTTAGATTCTTCCTTTAAGGTTTGAGTAGGGAACAATGTGTGAACGAATTAAGGAGCAACATTTGAAGTGCTGAGGTCACATATAGGGCTAGGGATGTGCCGGTATCATATTCTAATGCTACGTTTATCGTGGCCAAAAATGCCCCAGTAAATAGTATTATCACGAGAATCTTTCCTTAATTACTACTATTAGTGCTAAAATATAGTGAAGTTACTTCACACCCTGATCACTTTGATTTGATCAAACCTAACAAAATAAACAGTGATGTGTGGTATTGCAGCTTTGTAGGACTTAACATCAAATACACTGTAAACAAAAGCAGGTCTGTGTAGATTCTATGCACCCATTGCAGTTTGGGTGTTGCTCAGACACATACTCCATCAGAGACCCCAGCATTTTGATGAGGCTCTGATGGACTGAAATGTCAATAACTTAATTCTCCATGCAAGGCTGCAGTATGTAGGAGTCTTCCACATGAGGATTCTTTATCTTCTTGCACACACAGAGTGAGGTGAGCCAAGCCAGCCTTCCCAGAGCCCTATGCAAACAGGCCTCATCAATCAGCCCAGTGTGTAAGAGACTGCAGGGACAGGGAGACCGAATGGACGCTTAACAGATCAAATATCCACCTAGACCTCTGCCACAGTGTCCGCTGAGCCAAGACACAAAACACAAGCGTTCCAGGATAAACCCCGTAAACCAAACTGAGAGTTGAAAACGCATTCAAGCAAGGATGAGAGACCGGAATGAATCAGAGCAGAGGGATGGAAATTATGGACACATTCAAGTGTAAATGGGACAGAGTTAATGGGATGCTGGTTAGATTTGAAAGGTTTTATCAGAAGTGAAAATCCATCTTAAAACACAATTCTTCTATTCTTTAATAAATAATCATGCACTGTATATTACTTAAAAGAGCATATTTATCTTGAGTTTATTATGAAGCAGCTATAAGATGTAGAGAATTCAGTTCATAAAAATGTTATCAACTACTCTGCAAGAAACTTAGGTTCACAAGGCACAACCGCTTCTTTTAACCAAAATTCTTCACATCTAGATCACCAAAATGTTGCTGATGTAAATTTCAGTTTAGGATGGATTTTCCTTTCAAACAGTAGTGTGGCTGGCTGTGCTACAGCAATGCTTACAGATTTGCGGATGTTGACTCGAGGTTTGGGGACAGGTTTGCTGGGCTTGCTGTCAAAGCTCTCAGGCAGTGTGGATGATCCATGGCCGCTCTTTCTGGCCTGCAGGGCCAGCTGGTAGGCCACCTCGAAGGCCTGGCCGAGTGTCAGAATGATCTCATACGCCAGGTTCTGACAAGAGGTTGAAGGCAAAAACACAGCAGTGAGAATACAAAGTGATATTATAGGAACTATGAATATGATATTTGCTTTTAAACACACAGACACAGTGTCAGTACTGACCACATCAAAAGCAGTGAAGACGTGGCAGTAGTGGTGACTGGACTTGAGGTCTTTGGTGATGTAGGCAAATGTAGACAGATCCTCTGGATCCTGAGCCGCACACGAGATGTTACGAATCTCATGTTCTGCTATGATGTTCTGCAGAGAGAGAAAGAGAAAGGGAAGAAAGAGAGAGAGAAAAACAGAGGCAGAAAGATAAAGAGGTGCAGAGAGAGATTGTTGATTATCTCCAGTGAGCCACTTCATCGAAAAACAAATCTGATTTATTATACATCTAATTTCACACATTCCAAAACCATAATCACAGTAGCACAATGTTGGGTTTTAGAGTTTTCTGGAGTCACTGAGTTGGAATGTGTTCTCTGGTAATGTCACTGGAGAACAGTCTTGTCTTTGTGTTTTGTTAATTAAAGTCCCAGTGCAGTGAATTACAGAACATCAAAGCCCGAAAGAAAGTTTTACTGAGGGATAACATTAGCAAAACATATTTTGTTCTTATACTGCAACGTGACATCATGATTTCGCGTAAACATACACGCCACTTTCTAAAGCCAAGTGGTGTGTTATCTGTACACATTTTGAGCTTGCCGCGTGTATGTCTACGCCACGTGTATGTCTGCCGTATACAGCACGTTGCATTTTGAGCTATCCGTGTGTATGTCTACGCCGTATTGAGAATGAGGACATACGTCATTTGGGAGGTGTCTGATCCACCATTTTGGGTTTCCTACGCTATCGGTTGCCAGGGGCAACAGTGTAAGAGCGACACAGAGACGGAGCAGGAAAGACGGCTCGAGGAATTAGCATCATCGCGAACGGGTTGGGTTTAGGAAAAGAAGAACGGGACGGTTGGGTTTAGGAAAAGAAGAACGGGACGGTTGGGTTTAGGAAAACAATAACGGGACGCGGGACAACAACGGCACGGTTGGGTTTAGGAAAAGAAGAAAGCGACGGTTGGGTTTAGGAAACATGACGCGATCCCCGGTCTCCTGGGTGAAAGTCCTATGTTGTTTGACCCATCCACCACCCTGACCAACCTCCCTACGTGGATTTTCGGGCTTTCATACTACTCGCTACGGCGTAAATTGACACGCAATCGCAAGGTAATGTAAGTCAATGGAGGCCAAACGGCGTTGATAAACACGCTGAAAAGCGATTATGCGGCTTGATAACACGCCAAAATGACATACGAATTGGCGTGTCATACATAGAGCCACTTCATGAGATCAGTCTGCATACTGGATGGTTTTATCTTTGGCTTTGATTCTAGAAAAATATATCAGCCTATTGATTGTTTTTTTTAAGGAAAGTAAGAACAACTCCCTCTAGTTTTTGTACACTGGAACAGCAGATAGATAAGTAGAGAGAATAGAGAAGATTTACTACTTTCACAAAATGACCCAGAGAGATGAATCCAGGAGAAGCCACTGTCCCTTTTTGATTTCCCTTTATGGTGTGCCTTATCCCCTTAATGTATTTATTATCTGTATTATTATTTCTTCCCTTGTGTCAATCTCTATTTGATACTGTTACAAGTTACAGTAGGATCTGAGGTCTGGAAAACTGGGATGTAGATTTTGCAAACTGGTCGGCTGCTAAATATCAGGAACATACTGGGGCATGTCTCTAAGCAGGCTAAGTGGCGATGCAAAATGAGTTTGATTGCCTGATGGCCATGCTAGAGGCAGTACCAGCACATTTCATCTCATATCTGTGTTCTGAAACCATGTAGAGCCGAGGGAAGAGAAAAGTATGTCTGTCTGACTAACTAACTAATTAAAATGTTTTGGCAAAGACAGGCACAGCGCATAGAAGAAATAACTTCGCAGGAAGGTGTCACCAGCTGGCCACCGTGTCATCATTTTTGGCTTTAACTTTAATATCTAAATCTGTCTGTGTAAATTGTTATGTATTGGCCTCCTTACTTAAGTCTGTGCTCTGTGCAGTGCTGCCTGAGGAAGAATTTGAAATGTATTCAATATCTGCAAAGAATGCTCATCTTTTGCTGTGTGTATGTATGCTCTTATGCATAACAGATGCTTAAAGTAATACCTTTTTGCAAGCAAGCTGCTTATAATCTTAAAATTGTTTCTCACTGTACCACCTTTATTACCCACCTGAGGAGGATTAGATCCTATTGTCTTACATGTACGCACGGGAATCACTACCTGATAGGAATGACTGACTCCTTAGTGTAAAAATTATTCGCCAGGTCTAAACCGCCTTTACATAATATTAGCAAAGACACAACGACCCAAACTCATTACTCATTCACACATGAAAACATTTATTTTTGTGTGTGTCTAAGTTGGACAGGCTGACACACACTGAGCACCCTTTACTCAAATGTCACTTGGAGGTGATGATAACTGTGAAACTTATTTTTCATAATAATAATAATAATAATAATAATAATAATTCTTTACATTTATATAGCGCTTTATCATAGACACTCAAAGCGCTTCAGGGAGGGGGGCTACTCTCTACCACCACCAATGTGTAGCACCCACCTGGGTGATTCACGGCAGTCTTACGACGCCAGACGCTCATCACACATCAGCTTGGTAACATTAAAACCTTGAAAGATTTTTAAGTTTTTAAACTTTCCATTAAGGATTTAATGAACGGAGTAGGTTGTTATTGCTTTTTCAATAATCCAGCTCATCCATTCCATACTAATTATTGCATGTTTGCCTTTTTTTTTTATTTTTACACCATATAGCAGACATCAGCACTGCAGTGCCGGCCATTTCTGACACCTGTGAATGTCACTCATGCTCGTGTTCAAAAGCCTGTCCTTTCACTTGTTATTTACAGTAGAGGTCACAGGAAGTGAGTGTTACCTTATTTGTGGCGTCAATGAACTTAACTCCTTTGTAGGACACGGAGAGCACGATGGTTGGCACTTTCTTCATCTGTTCTGTCGACTTCTTGGAGTGCAAAAAAAGCAAAACAGAGACAAAACAAGGATGAGAGATGACATGATTTGAGGCATATATTAGCCAAAAAAGTGCACAGGAATCAGTTCCGGTATTGAACGTTCGGTTGGTAGAGATCTCTACTGAATTGAATGACCTTTTATACAAGACTTAATCTATGTCCTAAACGCGTGTGAGAAAAGCAATGACAATTTAAACAGAACTTAAATTGTCAATGCAGCATGAAGTAGATGAGCTGATCGAACAATCTATTGATGACTTCCTCCTTGAAAACTATAGTCAATCCAAATAATCTCCATAGGTCAAGGGTTGTCAGGCACCTAAAAAAGCACAACTGCTTTTGAATTACATTTCTAAATCCAATCTACTATGGCCCTGAAAGTCCAATAAGCCTATTATCTTTTAAGCCACATCAGACTCCGACTGCATGTCTCTCCTCATTCTTTTTAATTACATATTGGCACTTTAACGCGTCTCAATTACCTATATTTAAACTCATTATGCAGTGAGGTGCTGTGGAGAATCGTGTGGTTTACAGCGATGTCAGCATCACCCTCCAAGCTGTCATTCTACCTGCCAAAAGACTTTATATATTCAAAGACACGACATGAGATGAGTCCCTTTCCTGCTTTCTCAGTATCACTTTTAGTCTTTCAACACTTGTCATCTCCTTCTCTCAGTATCCTCATTTCTATCACACTGCCGCCCCTCATTTCTAGCCCTTGTCGAATCTACCCGGTGCTATGCTATCCTTTCCATATCTGTTCCTTTTCTTTGTTCCGTTTCTTTCCTCTTTGCTCACAGTGTGTTGCTGCTGCGGTTCAGCCTTGTCAGGATCAGGTAGTGCTGAAAAGCTGACAAAGACAGCGCTGCCTGACTTCGCTGGCAGATATCCAGCTAGAGGCTGTGAAGTTGGGATTCAAACAGCCACCTCTACCTCCACAGCGGAAAGATGGAGGGACAGATGAAAGGAGGGATGCTGGGAACAGAGGGGAGCGGGTAAGGAAGGAAGGTATGTTCACACGGTAATAAAAGCCAGAAAGATATGATGTGCATCTCATTGCACTTAATTACAACCTTGGTTTGCAGCAAAGGTTTGTCAAACTGAGGAGGGAGAGACGTAGAAGAAAGAAAGATGCCCTCTGATGTGGCAACATAAATATAGAGACAGAAGGAACGAGGGAGGAGGGGAGAGGAACAGAAAGCTTTGCTCATGAATATTAAAACGTATCTTCACACTGCAGCAGCTGAGGATGAGAGAGCGATACGAACCAGAGGAGAGAAGGAGTCAGTGTTACAGTAAAATATGGAAAGAGTGAGGAAGCAGGAAGTATAGATGTGGATAGCAAGAGACAGATAACAGGAAAGGAAGAAAAGGAGAGTTAGCAGCAGAATGACACAAAAGGTGAGAGGAAGAAATGATTTCAGGTGAAAGTGGGGTCATGGGGTATTGAGCCACCCAGGCAAGGATATTAAAAATAAATCCCTCAATAGACTTAATCCACTGTCATGATATTTTAAGTTAATTTAAGTTCTAGTGCGAGTGCACTCAGACTATGAGACTGTGTCCCATATTTAAAAAGGTCCAGAAAGGTTGTTTTTTTGGAGAAAACATTTACATAATACAGCTTTAACTTTTTTTTTTTGTTGTTTTTGTAGCTTCTTTCAGATGTCTTTTTAGCAATGTCGCTGTGTTTCCAGATCTCAGCAATGGTTGTTAATAGCAACAGTAGAAGTAAAGTGTGCTAGGCTGTGCTGTACCCTCATTTTGGCACAAGCATCTTGTGTGGACTCCGTCCCTCTCAGCTCCTTCACCAGCATGGAGCCCAGGTACTGTGGAAAAGACACACAATCATACTTAGTGAATACACTCGAGGAATATAAAGTATGTGAGGGTCTGGGGTTATGGCTGTGTACAAAGGTATCTCTGCCAGACATTCTGGTGGGTCTAACCTTAGAAACTCATGCTGTGCAGCAAACTATTATTCAACTTTATTGTCTAGTTAATATAATTCTAGTGGACATCCCAAGTTTGGTAACAGCAGCAGTGTCTCACATTTCAGAGGCTCGAACCAGGACATTTTTGCACAGTGGTTTGTTGAAGTGGTTGAAATAGCAGGGCTTTGATTCAGCTATGATTTGTTTAGTTTTTTGATAATGCTGAAATTCAAACTAAAGCTGAGCCTATGTTCCCCTATCAGATGAAGAGGTGTCCGACCTACATTTAGACCCTGCTTCATCCCTTGATTATGGTGAAATGTCAGAGCCATCCTGGCTAATGACCAGCAGGCAATGATGCAGCAGAATGCGAAACTAATTCTTGCTGAGGCAAACACCGCTGCCTTAACCAGCATCACTCAAATGTTCCTTCCTCCAAAACAAAAGAGGACTTTTGAATATAGCTAAATTATTTTTTTATTTGTACTTTTCTTTTTATGAAATAAATGGACAAAAATGTTAAGTATGTGTGTGCGTGTGTGTGTGTGTGTGTATTCATTTAATTTATAGTACTTCTGTGACAAATAAACTCCAATATTTTAAGTAATTTATGGATGAAACTTTGTGTTATTACAGCAGAATGTCAATCAGCTTTACTAACACGGATCATCATCATTAAACACACACACACACACACACACACACACACACACACACACAGAGCAGTGATTACATCCACCTTGAAAGGCTCCTAGCGGTACATAAACACCGGAGTCTGGCTGATCCTTCTGTCTGGCACGACTTTGTGGTCAGACAGTCTGCACACGTAGTATCTGATTTAATAAAGAAGCTACTAATGGTGATAGTGTTTTACAGGGACAATGTTTATGTCGACATTAGAGCACTTAATGGGTGTGACATCCTCCATCTTATTCCCCTAACAGGGCTTTTAGTGGATTAAAAGGGAAATATTTACAGCTTTATCTGTTTGACTCTACAGGTAATGACTCCAAGATCAAGGACCAAAATATTATATATATCTGCCTCACAGGATTTATCAAACATTTGATTAGCAATATATTCCTTATGGAGGCAAAACAACCTTTTGGACAAAGTGCTTTGCGTGTTGAGTTACTTTTTATGTAGCAGAGACTCCAGTCGGGGAGTCTGGTCCTTGGTGGATCAGAAGGAGGTCATGTGGGCATGTTAATAATTTGTCTTGACTCAAGCTAACAATCTTAAATCGTTGTTTTAGCAGGGTTGCTGGAAGTTATCCTAGAAATTGTATTACAGCTGCAGACAAGACCAGTGCTGTCTGGTGTACCGTGTCTCCGTTGCAGCAATTGTTGGTGTACACAAACACACAAGCTTTTTATGAGTTCCAAATGAAATTCAAAGATGTCCGTAACATAACAAGACGAAGACAGTTCTGTGAGGCTGTATATAGGCACAGTGGTGCTTTAAACTAACTGCTAACATCAGCATGCTAACTTGGTCACAGTGACAATGATTACAAAGCACAACTGAGACTGATGGCAAAGTCATTAGTTTTTAGTCATAAACCAAGCTGCAATTCAATACCAGGAAGAATTCCCTAATATTTTGTGTATTTGATACGTCTACATAAGCTTTTAGATTCATATAAAAGAACACATCGACTCATTGTCGAGATAACATTGGCTGTTAATGATGTAGAGCGTGGTAATGATGTTAGAATTTCTGCAGGGTTTTACTGGAAATGGATTTGTAATAACTTCAGATATTATTTTCAGGCTCTGGTCGTAAAGCTGACATAATAAAGTTAGGGTGCCGTCTGAGGTAGTGCTGAAAGTGGAGGAGAGTGGTTTGTTTTTTTAGAGCCTGGAATAAAAAATGCTGTGCTGATGCATCCTTTATTCTGTTCTTTTGGCTTTTTACAATCACTTTTTCTCTATTAACACAAACACAATACACTCCTCTCTTTGCTCTCTCTCTCTCTCTCTCTCTCATCACTGTCTTATCCATTTCATTTATTCTTATTCACTCCATCTCCCTCCAGCTTGCCAATATTCACAGTGAGCGATCTGCCTTTTCCTCTGTTTTGGCTCTCGCTCATTTATCTGGCTTTCTGAGCCGTTCGGAGCCCGTTGTCCTGGGACAGCGAGCGTTAGAGATGTTGTCATAAATGGCTCCATGAAAGCACCTCCATCCCCCCCCCCCCCCCCTGTTGTGCGTTTCCCATCATCCGCCCAAAACTGTGTCTGTACATCTGTCAGAAGCCTAATGGTCCACTCCATGTTGTGTCTATCAATCTGAGGTGAGAAAATTAATAAGGGGAGATTTTTGACTGAGGGAAGACGCGCTCTTGGGATACCTATCTCTTATTCACAGGCTCTATCTGATCTTTTCTTGATTTCATTCATATTTGATTTGAGGATCACATTTGATTTCTCATCTCCCCTTCTTATTTGTTCAAACTGGAATTTTTTATCCCTCTTAAACTATCCTTTTCCTCTCCTCCCGCTCTCTCTTACTTAATCATCTACTCCATGTCTTCACCACAGTGCCGCCGAGCCAATCAGAAGGTGCATTTCTAAGATTACATTCCCTTTTACGTTTTTCCGAGAGCCAATGGCATCTCAAATTGCATTTCTGCACTGCTAATCCTTATTGTCTGGGTGCTGAGCATACAGTATGACCAATCAGAGGTGCAAGGCTGTATCTGTGATAACGTGGATATATAACATCCTTTTATGTAACTGGCAAAGGTCTAAATTTACCAAAGTGCAGAGAATAACTGAGTGCAGTACTGACTGAAAGATGAAGTTGAGGATCATTGATCTTGAATATTATAACCTTACTGTAGGTGTGTGTTGATAGATATGATAGCATGCAAGTAGAGCTGAAAGGATTAGACAATTTATCGACAAGTCAATCACAAAATTATGGCTATTTTGACAATGATAAATTAACTGTTCTTGTTTTTTACCAAAAATGCTAAAAAAAATTGTCTATGATAGTAAACTAAGTCTCTTTTGGTTTTGGGTTGTTGGTTGGACAAAATGTAAGTTGTCAAGTTGGATTTTGGACAATTGCCACTATTTTCTGACATTTTATAGACCAACCAATCAATTAATCGAGAAAATAATCTGCAGATTTATCGGTAATGAAAATAATTGTCAGTTACAGCCCTGAAAATTTAAACTGTGAATACACACATGCGCACGCACGCACACACACACACACACACACACACACACACACACACGAGTGAAGTGAAGGGGTAGGACTTACATAGGCTTCGTAGTCACAGGACTGAAAGATGAGCTTCTCGGGGTGATGCTGCCAGTACTGCACCGGAGTGGACGAGGTGGCCTCGTTGGGCGGACGCAACGTGATCGGCTCGCACCACTCGCCTGCCTGAAACGACCAATAGCCACCACCAATAGCTTTTAGGACACAAACAGGATCACACAGGATTACAGGATGGGTCGTGACATCGAGGTACATGCTGTGTATCCCATGCTGACATGACTCGCTGGCCTGATAAATGTGTAAGTTCATAATGGAACAGCTTTCCTGACTGAACATGTACATGCCTTCAAAGGGACAAGATTAAGAGAACATCCAAGAGGAAATTAAACTCGGATGAATAATGCTCGGCTTCTACTGAAGATGTTCCCATTCTTAGCCTAGTTTAGGACTCTTTGCTGCTACTCACCGCTTTTTAACCAAGTAAGCTTTCAACTTTTAAACAAAGGAAATACCTAAATCTTATCTGCGTACCTCTCAAATGTCTGCGGATAACAATTAAGCTGTTTTATGGTTTTTCATTCTTTGGTAAATGAAACCAGATGATTTTCTTGTGAGGAGGTATGCACACATCTTGTGCCAAAGACTGTATGTTTATGTGTCCATATCTGATTGCTTGTGTGTGTAATCCCCGTCAGAACAGTGGTGAGGCACTGTGAAGGTGAAATCTTGTAATCAGATGCAAACATGTTGGATAACAGGCATTGGCAAAATCTATGCTAAACTCCACCAGCTTAACCATATTACACATTTTTCCCCACACACTTTGACCCAGCTAACGGAATCAGCTGGAAATCTTCAGTGACTAAACGTTTTTAGTGTGCTAAGGACCAAATAATGTGTTGCAGTTGTTCTCCTGGGTTTTGTTTTCTAAAAAAAAGAAAAAGAAAAAAAAGAACAGACGGCGAGGGAAGAGCCAGAGGGAGAAACATTTGTGAGGTAACCAATCATAGAAACGTGGCGACAGTCAGAGAAAAGGGGTAATGAAATTAATGAATGAAATTAATTTCTCTAATAGCTATCCTTCTATTCTGGCAAAGCTGACTCATCAGCGCCACCTCAAGAGTGTTGTTTTTAGAAAGAGGGATACATTGTGACACACACACACACACACACACACACACAGACTTGAGGGATTCAGCAGGGTAACCATAAGTGTTAGTCGGAGTTGATATGCTCTGTGATTCACACAGAGACACAAAAAGACCCTAATCATACTGAATCAAAACACAGCTGCTGCCTCAGATGTTTGCATGTTTGCGTGTGTGTGTGTGTGTGTGTGTGTGTGTGTGTGTGTGTGTGTGTGTGTGTGTGTGTGTGTGTTTGCTGTTGCTGATTGGAAGTTATAAAGTTATAATGTTGCGTTTGGATGAGAATAAAATTGGCTGGAAAGTTGAGACGCTTATTCTGAAAAGTATGTCTTGTTTATGCAGAACTATTAAATCTTTTGATGTTTGATATTAGGGACAGACTACTGGAGATAAATATTTATTTCGTACTGTAAAGCAGTAAATTAAGCCTGATTGCATATGTAAGCATGCCAAAATAACTGTTGCACTCTGCATTGTGGTTTGTATATTTTATCATTTTATAGCACAAAGTTTCAGGCTTTCATTTCATGTTTCCTTAATTGTAAAATGTATATGAGTTCTAAATTGCAGAGAAGGCTGCTGGTGTCAGATGGTCCGCCTGGTGCAGATTATTAATGGCGTCTTTTTAACAAGTAAACAGGCAGATAAAACACACTTGGCTTGCATCTTGTAGCTATTAGGGACCAGCATTTAATTACTGAGATACTTCATTTATTATTAAGATATATTCCACCGTCCTGATTAGAAATGTGATACTGCCTGAAAGCTCATTAGTTTATTATTGCCTTGAATATCACTGAAATCTTTAAAAAACAGTATTAAAGGATAAATGTAATATTAATTTTAATTTAAAATTTAATTGAATTTTATTCTATATTATTATTTAGTGTCGACAATCCCATGAAGACCAAACCAACCAAGTGTGTTAGTCCCTACCCAGTCTGTGGCCCATTAGTACTACTAAAGACGTAAATCTTAAAAAAAAAAGCTGCAGGGCACTGTAGTTTTAAGCAAACATTACTGAAACAGTAGGAAGTAGTGCATTTGTTTGTTTGTTTGTTTGCTATTTTTCAGCTGCCGATTAATACACATGTGGTGCTCTAGTGAGTGTTTGACAAAAAGAAAAACATAGAATATTACCAAACTTATGCTTAAGCATTCAGTCAGCCAACTGTATCTCTGACTACGACCATTCATAATACTCTCCCCTACTCCCTGCCTCCATTCATCCCTTCATCCTGTCCTCCCTTCCTCACCATGCTGACTTGGGCCATCTGTCGCTCCAGCTTGGATCGCGGCACGTCCTCGAAGTAGTTGTCATTGCTGCGCTGCCTGCGCCGGGCGTCCGCCTGCATGATGAGGTGCTGCACGTCCAGAGATCCGCCCGGGACCCCCGCCGTGTACGCTGCCTGGCCCACCGACGGGCTGAGCTGGGGAGGAGTGTGGTTCCCACCGGGCTCCTGGGACAGAACGAGGGGAGGGGATTGGAGGAGTGGAGAGAAGCAAGACAGGGTTCATTCATCATTTCATAACGTGCTGTGTCACTGCTGCAATTACAATAAGTAGGGCAATTGCATTCACTGTTCACTGTCACATTTTATTTTTCAGCTACAGTGTTGCCATGCTGCTGAGTACTAGAATCCAAAAGTGCTTTGTAAAATCAGGGACAAAGACTCTGTCCTGTTACTAGAAGGTCTCAGCTGGTCTACCAGAGCGTCCTTACGAACTAGCCTTGCCTGCTGAGTTTCACTTTTAAGTGGCTAGATCCTTAGAGTGGAAAATTGTGTTCATTTAAGAGGCTTTCCAAGCTGAGTGGAGACTAAAATTCCCAAAAGAATTAGAACTTGTATATGTTTTAATGGTCTTACACACTACAAGGTCAGCTATTTCTCCTAAGAGGTTAATAACTTCCAGGTGATTACATATGAGAAGAGTCTCAATAGAAGAGGCTATTTCTGGAGATTTTCTTAATTTATTTCTGGGCTGTGGAAGCTGAAGTGTTACAACTTTGCCGGTCAATTCTCCTCCTGTTCAATTCACCCCATTTGCCCTAATACACTCAGCTGACAGCCACTGTTTGTACTGCGTTGCTGAGTAAACACAGTTCTCTGCTCACACATAATTTTACTATGTATTAAGCCATATATAGTATAATCTTGCTTTTCTTCAATTACAAGCCAGTGGCACCTCTTCTCTGGAATGGAGTGAAATTAGGGCTGAAACAACTAGTCCATTAATTGATCGAGAATCAAGCAGAGATGCCAAATAAATGCCTGTTATAGCTTCTCAAAGGTAACAATTTGTTGTTTTTCTCTTGGTTTTTCTTGAAGTATTTTCTTACATTTAATTGAAATAAAATAAATATGGAAATAAGATTTTGTGTTTGCCCCGATGACATTTTTTGAATACTTTTTTTTTAAGGCCCAGTACACAACTGCAGTTCTCAGATGGACATGTGACAAAATGGACAGTTTAGTTTTAAAGCTACGAAGGGATCTATATCGACCATGCCAACCCATTCAGCGTTCTCTCAGAAGTAAAGGGCCTCCCTTGGCTCAACATCACAAAGAGCAAGAGACCATTATAAGGACATTAGAGCACAGCCCCAATGGGAGAGGGAAAGCCAGTTCCTTGTGATTAGTATCCAGGACAAGCCGGCAGGGAGGAAACTGTAGTGGGTCGGCCATTTTGTGCCTGCCGGAGAGATTTGGGTAATATGTTGGGTGGTAACAGCCGCAGTGGGGAGGCTGTAGCTCCTTCGAAGAAACACAGCCATCTGGGAAAAGAGACTAGTGCTTTCTTCCTCTGTCTGATGAATTCATAATAATTGAAATCCACGTTGGTTTCGATATTGCTGCATGTTTCATGGTTCATATAACATCCTGTCTGCTAACGGAGACTCACTTACCCTGAGGGAGATGGCCCGCGGAGGTTTTTGTGGGGTTTCTTCGTGTAGCCGGTCCCCCAATGAGGCAAGGATCCGTTTTCTGTGTCCGATAAGACCGATCTTCAATACCTGAATGAACACACAGATATTAGACGTTAAAGTAAAATTACATGCAGGGTAATTTATATGTATTGTGCACAGAAATAATTAAGGCAGCACTGCAACGATTAGTTTCAACTTCTTAAATGTGAGGATTTGCTGCTTTTCTCAGTTTTATATCATTGTGAATTTAATATATTTGGGTTTTGGACAGTTGGTTGTGCAAAACCATGGACTGTAAAAAAATGGACCACGCTTCCAGGCCTGAAATGTGAAGCCAATGTAGAAGTGCCTTAAACCTGCATTATATCCAATTTCCAGCAGGGGCAACTCTACAGGTTGCAAAAAGGAGTCTGTTTTTATTGAAGTCTATGGGAAAATGACCCTACTTCTCACTTGATATATTACCTCAATAATCATTTTCATAATGTTTTAGGGTTAGGACTTCAATTGCTATTGAATTGCAATACAGCATGATGTTCAAATTGACGATAAAGCATGGAAGCTTTAGGGGTGGGGCTACACACCGACCTGTCAATCACGGATGCCACGTCCTCTATTTTTACAGTCTCTGGACAAAACAAGCAATTTAAAGTCATCACCTGAGGCTACGGGAATTGTTTCAGTATTTTACTTTTTTATAAACAATAATTTAATGATTAATCAAATCAAATCTTTAGTTGCAGTTCAACAATAAGGCACAGAAATTAAGAGTTAAAATGTCAGATTTTTGTGTTCTCTGCAAACACAATAAATGCTGGGTCAAAAGCCACGGCGCTGGCAGAAAATGATGACTCACTGACATTTGCATGATTTAAAACAGCTGTTATAGAGAGTAATAGTTCAAAGTCTTTCACAATGGATAATAACAAGATTATACCAGCATCTGCAAAAAACAAACACATAAAAGGTAAAATATTATCATCATCATGAGCCTTAAATGGAGGATAATATTGCTATTCAGAAAAGAGTTTCACAGAGAAAAACACCAGAACTCAGGGAAGTGCTAATGAGTGCATAATAATATAAAATGCCCCTGGGCATGGGCATACATCTTGTCATTATTATTAGTACATAACCGAAATGGCTTGGACGGCTGAATTCATGCTGTTACTTGTGCCGTTACATGAACAATATCATAGAGTGTATCCTATGCCTTTAATGTAAAACATGCATACCAGAGTATGAAGTATCCTGTATGAGTCTCATACACACACACACACACACACACACACACACACACAAACACAAAGAGGCACATGAAAGACTGATTAAGTTAATTGGTGCTCCTACTGTAATACACTGTTCTTTTCTTTCAGTCAAATTAATAAGACATTAATATTCCCCTAAGCAGCAAAGTATCAGGATCAATTTGAAATGTAGACTTGGGACATATACAAATTACAGAAATGAGGACTTTTTTTAATTTATTTTTTAATTTAACCTTTATTTATACAGGTAATCTCATTGAGACACAGGGTTCTCAAGAGAGACCTGTTAACTTGCAACTTGACATGACTTTAGACTTGAAAAACAAGCCACACACCTTGAATATTTAATCTTTAGGCCTCAGTAAGGCTTCAGTCATAAATACCCCCACATTCCAACACAAACCAAAAGTGTTGTCAGATGTTCAGGTTATTTACTAAGTGCACCATCTGATAAAACATGCCCAACGTCAGCTAAGAGTTTTTGCACTGACAGCCATGAAATGCAAATTAAACAATATTAGATTTGTAATAGTCTATTGATTTTCCCCAGGCGCTCGTTACACAGGCACAAACTGAGACAAACTACACACTTGGACTCCAATGAATGAATTCATTCTTTCTCTGGTCACCAGGCCTCCACTGACTCTGCCAGTTACTGGGTTTTCTAAAGAGAAGAGCTGGAACATGGCTGCTTTCTGCAGAGATTCTGCAGAGTTGTTTACAATGTTTACACCTTTTGGCACCCATACATATGTTAGTATACAAGATGGTTTTATGGGGCTTTCTCTGGAGGTCTTTCCATAAAGGTATGTGCGCGTGTGAGAGAATGTGTGTGTGTGTGTGTGTGTGTGTGTGTGTGTGTGTGTGTGTGTGTGTGTGTGTGTGCGTGCGTGCGTCTTCAGGGCAAAAGGTGGTAATTAGCCTCAATGCGAGGCCCAATGGTTCAGTCTTGTCTTGCTTTGAGTCAGTGCAACTCACACATACACACACACACATACTTCATCATCTCCTGCACCAATTACTGCTCTACATCTGCTAGAGAAACAAAAATACAAACTAACAACGAGAACAGTGTTGTAGGAAGCACATACTTTGGTTTAATGTGTGTGTGTGTGTGTGTGTGTGTGTGTGCGCATAAACCCTAAACACACTAAGAGAACATAAATAAACCAATCCCAACCATCATGAATACATATATGCAAATGGCATGCAAACAACTTATATATAATGTATGAAGCAAGCCTAAAAATGCTAAACACTTCCTCTTGTTGTTTTCTTTGCTTTGTAGGTTTCATGAATTTTATTTCATGTCATACAGTAAATAAGAAAAAAAAGACAATTTGATTAGTGGGATGTTAAAAAAACATAGCAGCTACTAACGGGTTAAACTACACCCTACGCTGTTCTTCCCTGCATGGAAACAATGTATTTTAATTGTTAAAATTAGATGGATCAAAGGGAAACAGAAAGGAGAGCTGGGACTAGCGGGTAGTGGAACTAATTGGCGTATTATGGCCGCCCCATGCTCCCTTTGCCAATTTTTATTCACTCATCTTTCCCCTCCTATCGTCCCTTTCCTCTCTCACAGCTCATTCTCGGCTCTTTCTCTCTTACACACCATCCTTTATGGACAAACAATGTCAGTCATACTACAACATCTCTGCCTCCCTCCATCTCTTTAGGTCTCTTGAATCTGAATTTTGTGCATTAAGATCAGATGATTTGTTCTTAATCTTGGGCTTTTAACTTTTGAAAATGAACGCTTCCTCTTTCATGAAATGAGAATATGGCGTTGTTGTATCACTCCACCAGTAAAAAGACAATTACACTTGATTTAAAGGCAGGGTTGGTAATGTTGAAAAACTAGCAAGATTTAAAAGTAGCATCTCCTCGGGGCTCCGTCTAACTCCTCCCCGTGCCCTCGGGGCTCCGACCCACACACAGACGTGCACGAGCACCGCTGCGTTGCTGCTTCAGAGCAGAGAAAGGGCTGCAATTTTACTTCAGGTCTCATTCACCGGTAAGCAAACACCGAATGTTTAAAACAAACATGACTACAGTTTTTTAGCTCAGGCTTGTACATGGGAGGGATAGAGTACGCGCAGCGGGGCAAGGAGGCATTTAATTGGTTCTGACCAAGCGGACCGCAAAGCAGTGAACGGTGGGTGTTTTTACAGGATTACAGCAGCTACAGATATTTTTTTGCTCCTTTTTCAGAGCCCATAAGTTATTTATTGCTGTCGGGGTGTAAAGACCATTTCAAACAACATACAAAAAAGTGTATATTGGAAAAAGTCACCAACCATGCCTTTAAAGACATTATTGAAAATAATGAAACATTACTGGTGACATTACTTTACACTTTTCTAGTTTTGAGTACAGTTTCATTTGTTTCAAGAGTTGAGTGTCAATCGTGAAATGAAAATTAGAGCTGAAACGATAAGTCAATTAATCTCTTATCTGATAGAAAATTAATTTGCTATTTTTATAATTGATCGATCAAGACATTATTAAAGAGTGCCAAACATTTTGTAGTTCCAGCTTCTTAATTGTGACAATTTGCTGCTTTTCTTTGTCTTTTGTGATAGTAAACTGAATATCTTTCTTTTTTTGACTGTAGGTCTGACAAAACAAGAATTTAAACCACATCACTTTGGGTTTAAGGAGTTGTGATGTGCAGTTGGACTATTTTCTGACATTTTAAAAACCAAATGATTAATGGATTTGCTGATAAAATAATCTGCAGATAAATCCATAATGAAAACAAGTTGCAGTCTAATGAAAATATGTTATTGCTCCACTGGTGAAAGAAAATTACACTTGATGTCCTTAAAATAGTAAAACTAGATTGTAAACTATTTTTGTCTTGAGATTAATTTATATGACGTGTTATAAGTAATGTAGGTTTTTAAAAACTCACAGTACAAAATGACCTGGGTACTGTAGTAAAGGTTATGAAATATTCATTCTCTTGCTTCCCTGTCTCCTGAGGGGCTATCGCGTGACACCAGTCCTCATGCTGCTGTTTCATCACACACAAATACACAAATACAGTACTCCAGAGAGAGAACAGCCATTGCGTTGCATGGTGCACATCTCTGTGTATCTGTGTTACACTTTGTCTTATGCAACAGCATCTACTTCAACTACAGTAGAAGCCTCAATCTCATCCTGAAGTTTAACTGTCACCATGGCAACACAGAGCCGCAGCAGTCACCCATATATATATATATATATATATACATACGCACGTGGATGAGTACACACAAACAGCTGTTTCTGTTTTCTACCTGGGGTAGAAGATTATATTGTTATCCCAAAAAATGAATGAGAATTTCAATGCAACCCGGCCGTTATTGTTAAAACACAGACTCACGCTCTCACTCTCTCTGTAATGCTTGACTGCAGAATCACCCCATTTGCATTTAAATTATATCCATAGCAGCTGCATATACTGACCGGAGAAGTGTGGAGCTACCACACCATACACCACTCTGCACCGCTTTCCTCTCTTTCTATCCATTGCTATCGCACTAACCACTCATTTATTTAAGCTCAACTCTATTCAAATCAATTTAGAGAGCTCATGGAGTTGAAATGATATCATTCTTTCCCTGCCCATGTCTCTCTACCCCTCTCTCTCTTTGCGTTGTAACAGTGGTGTCACTGAGTGGCTAGATGAGGGTTACTTACCCTCTGGTCTTGATTTTATTACCATAGTATGAAGTGATTTGGGACGCTGTTTGCCTCTAGTAGCTGGCTGGGCTGCTATGTTTGTGTCTTATGTGTGTGTCTCCATCAATGCACTAATCCTGTTAACAGTCCTGTTAGCCCAGATTGAACGGGCTTGATTAACAGATTAGCTGCCACACATATGGGTAAAGGAGCTGTGCTTTCTCACAGCCATCTCCTCTCTGTAGCCTGCTGTCACTTTACTACAAGAATTAAACAAATAATCTGATTCCTGGCAATTCAAATATTTGTGTATGGATGTAAACTGTTCCACCTTCAAGTTATTCAATTTAGCAACAAGTCATAAAACATGCAAAACATCTCCCAGTAGAATTGAGATTATTTAGCCCTCTTTGAAGATACTGAACTTGTATAAACTTCCAAGAAAACCCTACGAACACACTCACCTCTTTAAACACAACAGGGACCGCAGAATAATGACGACAGCTGCGACAAAAAGACATATTTTGCAAGGAAACCAGAGCAACAATAAGGGATAAGTGGTATGCGTCAGTGATTGGGGACATTAACAATGACCTCTCGCATTCAGGACACTGGAGACAAAAAGCCTTTTCTCTGTTTTCTACTGGAGGGGAGGTTGGAAGCTGGTTGGCTCACTGGAGCATGAAACCCAGTGAGGGAACCAACAGTCCAGTCACTGTCTGTGCTCAAGCTAGCACATAGTTTTAATGATAGAGAAGGAAGGGACTGAAATTGCTTTCATCAGTCTCTCTGCTCCTGTTTAATCTACATTGACTCGCCTAAATATCCCTTTCATCGGCCTCATATCCCTTTTCACTCTCTGTCCATATTCTGATTCCCTTGACCTCTAATTACCTCTCATCATCGGCTCCGTCTCTCCCACTTGGTCCTTACTTTCACCCCCCTTTTGCTATATCCAGATAAAAGAAAGAGAGGCTAAAAGAAGAATAAATAGTGTGAGAGTGTCAGTGATTTGGCCTAATAAAAGAAGAGGCTGTGCAGTTGCACATTAAAGAGCTTCTTCTCTTCAGCCTTGGAAACTGCATGTGATTGGTCCATCTTTATTTGTTCGCTTTCGCTGTGTGTATCTACCTTCTCCATGCTCATGTCAATATGACCAACCACCTCTCCCCTGCAGACAAAGAGGTTGTGACCTCTGTGATATCAACAGGCCCCTGAATCCCCCAGGCGTTGTCTGCTAATGGTGGGGTTGGGCATAAACTCTTTGAAGAATCCTGCATCGATTTTTCCAAATCAAAGAATCACTGGCGTAAGGTTACTTAAATTGCCCAAGTCAGAATACATTACAAGCCAATTGAACGGTTATATTGATCAGCAAATAGCCCGTCTGTCTGAGTGACATCTCAGAGGATGAATTTAGGGCTGTGGCTACCACTGACATGAAGGTCACATCCTCTGGAATATTTCTAAGAAATTGGGTGCTTAAAGGCTGATTCTGATATTTTTTTAGACTAAATATCTCAAATCTGACCGTTTCTTGTCAAAACAAAAATACACTGAAAACGGATTAGCAACTCTACCCTTTTTGTCTTTTTTGTTAAGATGAAAAGATTGATACCACCCTGATATAGCTGGAGCTACAGTAGCAGCCGGTTTGCTGAGCTGGGCATACAGACTGGAAACAGCTAACCTGACTCTGTCTGAAGGTAACAAAATCTGCCTACCACCACCTCTAAAACTCAGTAAATAACACGTTGTGTCTTGTTTGTTTTTGGAATTGGGACTCAAACAGCCCTGGTTGAGACGTATAATTACTAAAGTCATGTGAAGCGGCTTTGGGCAAGAATTAAATTTGAGAATAAACATTAACAGATAATCATGCCAGGGCTGTGGTACTAAATCTGCTGGCTAATATGGGATATAAAAGAAACTAGCTTCCATCTTGCAATCAATAGAAAAACATTGATGCAATGTGGATAATGTGCACAGCACACACTGAGTGTGAAAGCAGAGACATTTACAGCAACAATGCTTGGATCATTTTTTTCCCCGATTATTATCGACATTTTCTAACCCTGAATACTTAATCACAGCCAGCCACCTTCCTCCGGGTCCTTCCTCATCGCTCCATCCCTCACTTAATGTGTGTGTTGTTGGGAGGTGGAGCTTTTCTGCTGGAAGGATGAGTATCGATTTGCCTGGACTCAATAGACCACACACACACACACACACACAACATATAACCCTCAGAAAGCAAGCAACTGTGAGCTAGGCTAGGATCAACAGTGAAGTCAAGGTTTTAGCTTCATCTCTTTGTTTAGAACCACGGACGCTCCAACACACAGCCATATAAATACACACACACACACACACACACACACACACACACACACACACACTGGGAGGGGAAGACCAGAGACCACTGGTTGCCTAGCAACCAGAGAGCAGAGGGAAGTTGCAGCAAAGGGTGATGTGTTGAAAATGATGTCCAACAGGGACCAATAGGAAGGCTTGTTTCAGTGCTGACACAACAGGCAGCCAATGAGATCGGGCCGTTAATAAGGCCGCCTACATGGAGACAGATATATCTCCATTAATAGCAAGAGAACTATAACTACGAAGCACAGGCTGGAAGGGTGTGTGTGTGTGTTGAAATAAGATCTCTCAAAGCTTTACTTCTGCACACACACACACACACACACACACACACACACATTATTTGCCATACACAGAGGAGCTCATGAATTTAATTGCCAATATGATAAGACAGGAAATGGTGTATGATATTTTTCTAGGTTAATAAATACTTCAAAGCCCCAAAGAACCAATTTTCACACTGCAGAGGAGCACAAGCTCTCCTAAGGCACCGGTGTGTGTGAACCTCCATGCACGTGTGTGTTTGTTTGTGTGTATGTATGTTTGTTTGTGTGTATGTGTATGTGTGTGTGTGTGTGTGTGTGTGTGTGTGTGTGTGTGTGTGACTACAATACTATCTGGGTGTGGGTGCTTCAAGGAGTTTATTCACCTTCGGCCTTTTCAAACTGTAAAAATGTAAGTGTTTAGTGTGCTAAAAATGTAGAGAGAGGTTTAGATTTCATTACACATTGACGAAAATGGTAATGAGTTATAACTACCGAATGGATTTATGTTCACATTGTTACATAGCACAACGACAAGACAAGAGAAATTAAAAATCTAATTCCTTGATCACTTAGGCTTCATTTCACACATTTTACTTTAGCTCCTGATGGTTAAATGTGGTTAATAGTAAATGCCTTTTGTCAATCATGTGTATACAACCTTGTGTGTGTGACCCGTGCAGCTTGTGTGACATGCATATCCACATGACATAACACAGTTAAGGTTGATATTGCAACAGAGAAAGTGCCCATTGGAGTCAAGTTTACGTCGTTTGTTACTTTGAACGTCAGAGATATACGGTAGTAGAGTTCACACATACAACAGCTGCTCCCAGTCAGAGTCAGTGAGGTGAGGAACATACTGGCACATGCACATTTGGGTGGAAAAAAAGGCTACAGATATAAGATCAGGTTAATAGGATGCTTGTTGCAGCCATATGTGCATCTGTAAACTCTCTTCTGAGACACAGCATGCTGTGTAACGCCTTCATGATTCCCAGTGTGGTGGGAAAACTTTAAAATGAAAAGAGGAACAGTTGAATATTGGTGCCGGTGCTTGTTTCTAACACCGAATGCAAGTAAAGGAGTAGCCAGTGTTGTGTTTTATGTGCCAATTTCCTTCTGGTATTTACATTAGTGATCAGAATTGCACCATAATTTACAGCAAAGGAGCATCTGTGTCCAATCTAAAAACATCTGCTACTATGTGTTTATCTGATGTTTACACTTTAGACAAAAAATGGATTGTGTTGCACCAGCGATTTGTAAATTCATTACTAAGTTTATGAGTAAAGTCTTACCTACATTTTTCACTACTACTGTAGCTACTTTCAACTAGATATTTGGCTAGTAATTTACTATGTTTGGATGCACAATTAAAACTTAAGTAATGTGTAAATTGGTTTGTAGCAATGTCCAATCAAAAACTATTAACTAAATAAAGTGATTGTAGCATCACAAGCTGTAGCAAAAATTAGTTTTAGGGGGGCAAATAATATATTAAACTGACAATCCTTTTGTAAATGTAGGTCATACGTTGTTTTATTTACATATACATACATGGAGAAATGTGTGTTTGAGAGATAAGAGTGGATATTAAGGCTAACGTTATTAGCATATCATATTGTAATTTGAGGTATGTTGTGATTATTTTTGTGAAATGTTATTTGAAATCATAGTTTACATTGGTATTAAACAGCATTTTGATCAAGTCTTCGGTCGACCATATTTCACAGTACATATATGATGTAGCCAACGTTATCTAGGCTAACTATCAGTTAGCCTACAGTACCACACAGTTCCACCTGGTAATTGTTGGGTGTAACTGTTACGATTTATCTCTACATAAAAACTTATTTGAGTGGTGCGACCTATTTTAATTTAGTGACACATAAATCTCCACTTAGTAAACACTTACATTATAACAAGACTATGTTTTGAGTTACAAAGAGCTCCTGATCTGTTTAAGATATGTCAATAATTCTGTAACTGTAGCCAAACATTACAAGTGGCTAATAGTGAGGTCAAAGCTGTGGTGCTATAGATAGACCAAACCTTTACCCAAAGCAAGATGCTATGCCCTTGCTTTGACTTTATTCAAGATGTCACTCAGATGTTTATACACGCATACGTAAGAACATATAGACAGCAATTGTAAGACTTTAAGCCTCGACCACCTTACTTAACCTGCTGATGTCGCCAAAAGTTTGGAGTAAAACAACCATCGGCTGATTTACGGTCTGTGGTCCCGTTTTGTGACCCGGTTCAGTCTCAAAATAAACTCTTCCCTACTAATGTAAATGACTGAAGGATGTGAAATAGAAGTGTTAACGCTGTGAATGCGGTGATACGGTAAAGTTAACAAAATTGAAAACCATTTGTGTTCCTGAAAATACTGGTAGCATAACAAAACTGATCTTTGAGAATTTAAACCCTTAGCATCAATACTCCAGTTATTGGATGTTAAAAGCCTTTGTCTGTGGAATGTCTCTCTGCATCATCCATCTAGCTGTGGTTTCTCTGGGCTGCCTACTGACTAATGTCGGTCGACTGAAGAGGAATCTATTGGCGTGACTCGCCATGGTTACGATTCGATAAACAGGAGGCAGGATTATGATTGATCAATCGGAGTCTGAGGTAAAAAGCATCTGGCAGGATTGCCGACTCAATCTCTCTGTCCGGGCTGCTCTTTAATAGTGGGGAGAAGACAAACACTTCTCTTTACGTCGTCCTGCTGGGACCTGTCTCATTCTTTCCCTCTACTTATCTCCCTCAAGGTCCTCACTTTTACTCCCCGTTAAGTCTTGCACTATGACTGCTTCCTTGTTTCCCATCATCTTTGTTGGAATTCAAGTCCAAACAGGCTAGAAAATATGAATGTATCTCCCCTGTTTAACTCTTGGTTTCCAGTGGATTTAGGACAGCTTAAGGCAAAGTGAGGAAGCCTTCAACAGATGTGGAGGTAAGATAATTTGGTAATCACTGCGGTTACCAAATTCTGTGAACATAAAGTAGGTCTAGAAAAAGTAACAGAGATTAAAAACCTGAAAAGAGTCATCATATGACATCGGATAAGCCTTCCTTGTGCCAATGAATGTTTGCAGTTCCCCTCACACATCATGATTATCACTTAAATATGTAGTTGTGTTAACAGCACAGACCCTTACAAACCAACAACCTCCCTCTCTTATATATAGCAAATATATTCTTTCTGGGTCTCGTCCCAGATTTCACTGCTCTCAACATCTTCTAAGAGTATGTTAGTGCATGCATATGAGGCTAGAACACAAATTAGGGAGGCATTTGGATTTGAGTGGGTTTAACTGTAGTAGTTATAGCGTTTTGCTCTTTTTCTCTGCTTCACTTGACTCAATCTGAAACTACAAAAAATAATTGCTGAAATCTGATCTGGGATTTAACTTGCTTTTTTAGAAAGTCTTCTAACCTGGTCCAAATTCTGGCAGGAATTGAGTTTCTGTTCAAGAAAACCAAAAATATACCTAGTACACAATGTCAAGATAAGTCCTTACGTCTAAATAACTCTAATGCAACTGAGAAAGGTAATATGACTCAAATGATGTCTGTCTCTACCACTCAGAAACAAGCGCCAGAGCTGGGGCCACACAGCCTTTTCTATAGCTGCCCCCTCCCTCTGGAACTCTCTCACCAAACACATCCGACTGCACCAACCTGTCCTTGTTCAAATCACCTTTTTAGAGCTGCTTTTAATGTATGATTAACATACACATACTCTGTAAAATGTCTTTGAGTGTTGTTAAAAGCTCTATATAAATAAAATGCATTATTATTATTATTATTATTATTATTAAGAAGTATTGGAATTCACAGAGAAGAGACAAAAATAAGAGGCATAACTTGCTTTCGTGTTATGATACTTGTGGAATAATAAACTTAAGTTTTATCAAAGCTCAACACTAAGCTCATTCGCTCAGGTGGCTCAAGGGCAGACTCCTACACACTAGATGCACAAAAACATTTATCTCTAACTCCGGTACACACACGCAGCCAATAAATCAGCCTAGTCAGCAGTGTTGATTGAGCACCATGGAAGCGTTCCGTATGTTGTAATCACCTCAGCCTCGCTAAGCATGAAAGATGTATAAATAAATCAGCAAGCAGAGAACAAAAGGATCAATGGCTCATCATCGTGTCCCTTCTATCTCTTTTCTTGCTTTTAACAAAAGCTTTTAACAGTTTCTTCATCATTCATTCCCTGTCTTGGCTATCAGCACGGTTACCCACCTCTCCTCAAGACTGGACTTATTCCAAATGAAAGGTTGTAGAGTTGTCTTCAGTTTGCGCTCCTCTGTCTCCTTCTGTGCTTTCTTTTTTCGCACTCTTCTCTTCTTCCTCTTTGCTGTTGCTTTCTTGCAGTCCAAGACAAGTGTGTCTTCCTTCTCTTCTGTCTTCAGCCAGGCTTTCCTAGCTTTACTCCTCGCCTCCTCACCACCAGCTTTTGTCTCCCTTTCTCTCACTCGCACTCTGCAGATTTCCAGCGCTCACCAACTCCTCCTCTTTCTTCAGCTTGCGGCAGCCAGACTACATCTCCTACATGTCTCTGCCTGAGCTCTCTCTCTCTCTCTCTCGCTCTCTCTCTACACACACTCCCTCTCCCTGCATTCACTCTCTTCCTACCCAGTTTACATTCCCCCCTTCTTCTCCTCCTCCTCTCCATCTCGTCACTATGGAGACTCTGGGCCCATACAGAGACAAGCTTGTGCTGGTTCACAAGGAGTGTAAATGTGTTTGTTTGTATGCAGCATGAGTTGAGACAGTTCAACAATAATAGTATCATCGTCACAATGTCTTCATTTACCCCACTGTTAATTCCCATTACAACGTTTTGTTTTGAAAGAATAGGACAGCTAGCTGTTTCCCCGTTTTCTCATCTAACTCTTGGCAAGAAAATGAATAAGCGTATTTCCCAAAATGCTAAACTATTTCTCTAATTATATCCTTAAGTATGAGTCAGTGTGATACGCACATAAGCTCTAAATACAATGCCAATTAGCCTTAGCCACTGTTGCTATAGAGAAGAAGCCAACTACAGACACAAATCAAACACATGATGCATCAAGCTGCAATTTGGCACAAAACACCTGACCATAGTTGATAAATTCATCCTAAATGAACCCTTCTCTCTACAAAATGCTCACTGGGAATCATCGTTCGACTTCTCTCCTTGTTTCTATGTACACAAGCCTGTTGTACCTTTGCTATTTTATCAAAGAACCACATGTTCTCTCACTTAGTTTTTTTTAAAATTTTTTATTATTTGGAGCATTCTACAGTTTGATGCCTATCCAAGCTTTGGAAGTGTGTCACCTAACATTGTGGTGGTAGAAAATGAATGAGACTTTTACTTCAGGAATGCTTTCAGACAAAAAAAAAGCCTTCCGATTTGCAACTCTATGTTATTAGTCCATTGCGCAGGGTGTCACATTTTTCTATTCACCTACAGATGCAGACAAGTTTAAACGTTTGGCAGAAAATAGCTCAGAGCAGAAGAACTCCCATTTATTTGATCTTGATTACTCTTTAGCAATGATCCTTGAGGCATCATGTAGTTCAGAGCAACATTGTGTAATATATGAATAAATGCAGGATGTATTAGCCACAACAACCCAACATCCTCATCTGGAAACCTTTTTGAAACCTCACTCACTTACGTGTCCTCTTGAAAAATCAATCAACTGACCACAGGACACTCACACCAGTGCTTGTGTGTGTACGTGTTTGGTGCATTATATTAAACATGTGAATGTGTTTATGTATAAGAGTATATATTCGTATGCGTGTCACTGCAAGCGTCACATAAATGAAATTCAACCCACAAAGCTCGACGTCATTCTGTCTATTTCTGTCTTTTACAAGTCTACGTATGACATCCAGTAGGAGAAAAATTAAAGATAGTGCATGACTCCTCCTTATTGCCTCCTCTCTGAGAAACGCTAAAAACTATAATATAGATTTTAATTAGGTAACTATACGTGTAAATGTGAGAATTTACAAATGCACTCAACTTCATCATCTCGAGGTAAATTTAGTAGCTATTCTGGAGTTTTTTAATCATGTCACAAGATGTTCATCACAAGTTTGCCCAGTTCTCATAAAATTGTCGTGAAATTGTAATGTTAAAATGTCAATTTTTTCGAAGCACTTTAAGGACTTTTAATCTATGTTGGCTCAATAGTTGAGCTTCAAAGTTTTTCGTTTACCTTGGAAACAGCGGATGAAGACAATGTTATATGATAGAAAGCTCGACACAAACACTAAATGGACTTGAGTGATGCCTGTCAATCAAATCCAACAGAACTTATAAGGGAAGGAAGAGAAATGAGTTGGTAAAAACATTCTCAAGTCCAACAGAATTTAGATTTTGGAATTAAGAGTTAATATTATCTATTATTGAAAGAAAGACAGAAGCTTTAGATTTGATTAACACCTAAAGCAAAGCTGATAATTCTTCATCATTTTGGATAAATATTTAACAAATCTCATCAACCTATTGCTTTTACTTACCATAACATTAAGGAGAAATAAAGGGAAATCAGTGGGGGGTCACACACATTATCTCCTGATACCTCCCACACTATCTCCAGCACGGTGAGCGCTACAACGGGAAGTGCAAATGCCAAATAAGGCTGCAGGAGAGCAATATCGGAAGGCTGGGCCGGTGAAGTACACTGCAGTCCTGAGGCAAATCCACCCACACGAAAAGCTACTACTCGCTCCCTTTCACACATACTGTCCGTGTACTGTACAATATCCTCACACATTTGAACACATCGGACACATCTGAAAACCTACAAGTGTAATACGTGTGTGACAGCCATGCAAACATGTAGACGCCTTTTTGGTGTGAAAATTCATAAATCTGTCATTGAGTAAACTAACAAAAGTTTGGATGCATGTGTGTGTAGGTCTTATTGTATGATATATAGGGTTTAATCCTGCAGTGTCTAACAAAGGCAGGAACCATCTGGTGTTGGGATGTGAGACAATCTGTCCATTTGGAGAGGTGACAAAAAAGGTGATGAGCACAGGAACATGACACACACACACACACACACACACACACACACACACACACACACACACACACACACACAAACACACACACATTAAGTATTTGGAATAGTGTCAGGAAAAGGCAATCCAGTACACACACACGCACACAAACACATTTCATTTATACCAAGTGCACATATCTCTAGTCTCTATGGTAACTAGTAGCCGTCATGGCAACGAAGTACAAGAGGTAGAAGAAAGGCTGAACTCTCATGACTGTCCTCAATTTATTTTGGACCCCTCGTACGCTTACACACAAATTTGCACGCACACAAACACACACGCAGTTAGTCATTTCGAGATTTTCAGAACACATTCCGTGTTTTGAGTATAAATACCTCTTGAAATGACATGTTGTAATAATAGTGGGGAATGCAGGGGCAAGTCAGGACACACACACACTCCTACACACACTAACAGGACTTCTCATGCAAGATACAGACATGAAGCAGAAAATAAGAGGTTGCGAAATGACCGACAAGGTAGGAAATACATTGTTGGAAAGCAACTAAGTACATTTACACTACTGCATTTAAGTACAATATTTAGTTCTCTGTACTTTACTTGAGTATTTCTATTTTATGCTGCTTTATATTTCCAGTTCACTACATTCCAGGGGGAAGTACTGTAGTTTTCACTCAGATCCACTACATTCGTCTGACAGCTATAGTTACGAGTTTACGAGTTACTTTACAGATTAAGGTTTTACATACAAAACCTATTGTCAGCTTATAAAATACGATGCACGATAGATTAGTATTTCAAGTAGTATTTTTCTCCTTCTTGACCAGCTACAACATTCAAATGATGCTCACATTTTGTTCCTATTACTTTTGAATGTAGGACTTACTTGGAAGTAGAAGATCTGAATACTTCTTCCACCATTCCTATTTCTGCTACACAAATGTTGCTATTTTTTCTACCTTTTTTTTTTAGTCTTGCTTTTATACTGTGGGATACCAGATAGTTGTACCTATTCTGGCCTGTAAACTCTAATGATTCAAATGAAAGAATCTGAGAAGGGCACATCACTCTATGGCTGAACTTCTCACAACTCATAGATATATGGAACCTGTGTCAAGGCGTTGCAAGAAAACACTGCTTCACTTTAAACAGACTTAAGACAAAGAGGTAGGGAACTACTGTATTAGACCACTGCAATTGTTTTGACACTGTACTGGCAGGATTTGACACAATGAAGAACACTGATTTGTCAAATATTTACTCTATTTCACTGGATCAGCCCAAAACAGGAACTCCTATCTGGCGATTTTAGGTATAAAGTGTTTCTTAATTATGACCTAATTATATCGCTATGGCAGGCAACATTTATTTTTTCATATACTATGATATAAAACTTCATCTACATTACAAACTCCTACTACATGGTGTTGTGAGATTAATCTAGTGGCTCACAAGAGGATTTTCCAGCTAGAAAAATAAGAATAAAGTATATTCTAATGAAGAAAATTATAATAAAATTATTATATTTTTCACTTTTTTCCAATCTTTGGTTCTGTCTTATGAAATACTGTACTTTCTCTATTTCAGGCCTCCAAAAAATATTCAAATGAAGCAATCTCAGAGGGAAAAAATTCCTCTTTCACCTAACTCACAATGTAAATACATGCAACCAATCACAAAGAGCAGATGTTGCTTTATATTAAGGGGTCACAATACAAAAAAGTGATTGGTAACAACTCTAAAGAAACAAAACCAGAAAGACTTCACTTCCTTTAATCTCAGACCGTCAATCAAATGCTTCTCATTTAAAGCACAATACAGTATACAGGTAACAAAGGACACACAAAATGTACACTTGCACACAAACACATTTGAAGGCACCCTTCTCCGTAATATCAGGGTCCACTTATCTAGAAAACATTAAGGGAATTGTTCCTTGAGCACCGAAACTATCTGCACTCCACCGTCATGAACGTGACTCTCCAAAACTAAATCCATCTAACTGCTTCCCTCTGGGCTCTATGAGAAATCACTTGAAATGAGAGCAATTGCCTTTGACGACAATTGCAGCCTTGACGCAGTTGTTTTGTACTTTCTTTCTTAAGACAAGGTGGTCTGACTGAACTGAGAGGCAGCAGCACCTCCATGTGGATTTCTACATGATGTGTCTGCAGCTCACTGCACTGCAGGGAAAATAATATGTATATGAGGGGGTCTATTCATCTACTGATGGATAAAAGAGACACCAACACAACAATAATCAAATATTAAACATTAACAACATAAACAAGCTTTTTGGCATGCCAAGCATTGACTACTGATGTTATGTTCATCTTTATATTTAGGTGTATTTTCACCATCTTTGTTGCAAATAAAATGTCATGTTCATTCATGTGGCATTCATGTTTGTATGCAGGATCTGTCTTTTTTTTTTGCAGCATTTACCCTTCTTCCTCTCATGGACCAATCAAAGGATATCATCTGGCTATTACATTCTCAAGTACCTGATCATAGCTCTCTAAATTAGTTTGGGTTCAGGGGGAAATTAAGGGAACAAAGTAGCTTAAAGAGTAGCTCCCTAAAGACAAAGATTGGCATACTTATTTGTAGTGTAGTAACCACCATGTTTCATACTTTACTTGATAAATTACTTAAAGATTCATCGCTTATGAAGATTTTTACAATTTGCTATCAATCGAGTTAGCACTACCGGTGGAATCAAAGTGGCTCAGTACTGTACATTAATCTGAATGTGATTAGTTTAATATTAGAATTAAGTAATAATAAAAAAAAAAAAAAAAAACACCCTCCAATTATAAGCAGTATGTGCACACTTACAGTACTCATCCATTTTTAATAACACATTCTTATTCATTATTAAGATTAATTTAATAATTTAAAGATAGAAAGTATAATTTAATGAGTTTTCATTTCAAGTCTTCAGTCTATAAAATACAGTATTTTTTTTTTTTTTTTTTTACTGAAATGTCACAACAGTCAATGAAAAACTGTATGTACATTGACTATACTAACTGTAATTATGTACACCTTATTCTATGACGTAGAACTGGTGTTTCTTTTGCAAACAAACAGATAAAGAATAATTCTGATTTATTACAAGTCTTATTTTTGTAGTTTTGTCCATCATTTCTACAAGTAATAATACAACTACTGAGCAAGTTGTGTTCTGAGATGTGGGAATAAAAAGAAGTCTGCAAACTTATTACACCAACTTATTGTTAAGAAATATTGTGTATCATACTTCACTACAGTAGAACGGTACACTCTGTAGACTGCAATGGATGTGTACAACGTACAGGTTGGATAATAATTGTAGCGTTTCCCTTTTATTTTCTCTTTTAAATAAGTTTGGTTTAATAAAAAATTGTTTCTTGCCTCATCCTACTTTGTTCTCACATCTCAGCAGTTGCTTCAGTAAAAACATGAGTTTGCATCTGAGTTTTCTTAATTGCCTAAAAGGCTTATTGACTATCTCTACCTACCTACAGTAACTATCTACTTAAAAAAGTCAGGATAGTCTGTTAATATCCTTCCTGTAGACTAAATGTAACAGTTAACCTTCAGGTTACCAGGTGCAACTCAGATGAGTCAATCTACTCTGATGACACGCACACACGCACACAAACACACACACACACACACACACACACACACACACACACACACACACACACACACACACACACACACACACACACACACACACACACACACACACACACACACACACACACTGTTGTGTCCTAATGAGCGAATCACAGCAGTTCCACTGGAATTAATTGAAATTCAACTAGATATTTTTCCAAATGAAAGAATGTCCAAATACAGTACATGCATGTTCGCGAAAACCTGACTTAATCTGCATGATGGTATACTTTTTTTAACGAATATTATTCTGGACTAAATTGATTTGTCAATATGTTACATCTACATGGAAAGGCAGGTAAGAGGAAGAAGGGAGAGCAGGAGGAGAAAGACGAGGTAAAAAATGCATGGAGAGAGGGGAGAGAGGGGATTGACAAAGCATGAGAGGAAAAGAGGAGACGCACACACACACACACACACACACACACACACACACACACACAGGGCTGGGCAATAATTCAATATTATATCGATATCTTAGATTTTGAAGAATTGTAATATCGTTACATGGTAAGTTTAGTCTTTTCCTGGTTTCAAAGGCTGCATTACAGTAAAGTGGTGTCATTTTCTGAATTTACCAGACTGTTCTAGCTGTTCTATTATTTGCCTTTAACCACTTAGTCATTATATCCACATTATGATGGTTATTTATCTAAAATCTAAATGTGGAAGATATTTTGTGAAAGCACCAATTGTCAACCTTACAATATCGTTGCAATATCGACATCGAGGTGTTTGGTCAAAAATATCGTGATATATGATTTTCTCCATATCGCCCAGCCCTACACACACACACACACACACACACACACACACACACACACACACACACACACACACACACACACACACGCGCCCCTATATTTTGAAATACTGCAACAATGCTAAACACTCCTGCCTTGTCTCCCAGGACAACACAGCATCTGTTGCCAACGGCAATTATCTGGTGATTACATGAAAGCAGCAGCCAAATTGTCCTCTTTTCTCTCTCTCTTTCCATCCCCCTCATTTATCTTACATCTATATGTCCTTCCCCACATCTGTTTTAACCTCCCACTACAATATCTCTCTCCACACCACACACAACACACACACATACAACACACACCTCTCTCAGGTACAGCAGTGACTTTTGCAGCGCCCCAGAGAATACTTCAGTGAACTGCTGCAGTGACACGCAGTCATGAGGACAGCTTGTACAGCAGGTACACACACTTTCACATGCAGTCCTGCACAATCAATAAGATCGGCTTCAAATGAATACACCACATAGGCAGAAGTATGTAGACACCTGAACATTACAGCCAAGTGGTATAGTCTGCATTCTAGTTCATCCAAAATGTGTTGGATGGGGTTGAGGTAGGGGCTCTGTGCAGGCCAGTCAAGGGTGATTTTTTTCCGTGGGCCTTTTTTTGTTGGCTAAAATACCCTGTCAACAGCAGCAGTACATTGCTTGGCTTCAGTGTCACCTGCTTCTCCAAACTGGGGGCGTGCTGACCACCATCTACTGTAGATAATACACTGACTATAGACAAGTACCTCATACAACCCCACTTCAAAAGATCCTAACAAACCCTTTAAGTAAATACAACCTGCATCTAAGGTTTCCTTTGATGACGCCTTATTTATAATTCATTTTACAGTAGTATGCTTTAGTATTTGGAGGGCTGCTCTAGCAGTGAAGTGTCTCGTAATCTGGAAACTGCCTATGAGTTTACAATGAAATGTCAGTTAATTCTATGAAAATGTAAAATGTGAAGTTAAGGGACCAATAAAATTAAGTGTTAGCCACTCAGTCAAGTTCTTTCAAACAAAACTAGGAAAACCATTTCTTTATAGACTTGGCTTTGTGCACAGGGGCATTGTCATGTTGAAATGGGAAGGGGCCATTCCCAAACTGTTACCACAAAGTTGGATGCATCCTATTGTCTAAAGTGCCTAGTCCTGATAAACAATCCCAGTACTCAAATGTATGTGGACACATACTTCTGGCCTTATTGTGTACTTGTGCAGCCTCTAGTGGATTCACTCTGCACTGCCGTTTTACTCAGAATTATATGTGAATTCTTCATATAGACAGAATCCTTATGCTATACAATATACGTATTTACATGCACATGAATTTCTGAATGGGAGTACTGAAGGAGTACGTAGTTCATATGCACATCATTTAGACTTTAATGCTCCTCTGTTTTCCATAAGAGAAAGGAGATTGATGTATAGTTTGGCTTGTGTTTGAAAAGTGATGCATTTAAAAACACATAAAAACAAAAGCATGTATTAACACTTTCTCTATCTCACATATGCATCCAGAAACACTCACACACACACACACATGCGCAGCATGTGGGCGGTATCCCCAGCGCTGTGAAACATCTTGCATCCCACATGCTTATATAACTCCCCGTCCACCTCCTCCAGCTGATCACTCATCACTTTATCACTTTATCCTCCGCTGGGAAGGAAAAACACCCCTTCCCTCCTCTCTCATTGAAATCAGCCAGGCAGGCGCCCTCTGCAATCGAGCATGATTTCGTTACACTCGGAGCACCAAAGGAGCACATCACTCAGATGAGATCAGGCTGCAGCATACCCCATCTCTACTTAAGATTTTATGTTGGTAACATAGGAGTTCAAATGTCAAACCTTGTTATCATCCTCCATTACTGATATTTACAGGAGAGAATTCAATCTAGGGAAAGCAGCTGCAAACTATCTGCTCGCACTTTTATTACTGCAAATGTTAAACCACAAACATCTACAGCAAGACAAAGAGCTGGTATGACAAGAAGCAAATTAGAGAATAAGCAAACAACAACAAAAAAGATGCAGTAAGGCTGTTATATAACAGCAAAAATGCACCTCCTTCCTGTTTGCATTCTTAGCACGAATTACACAGTAATGAGAAGAAATGCCTGATGGGCATTCTGCACACTGGGTATTGCCTCTGCATGTATTCCACAGAGGGAACTTTCACATCGACTTCAGCATTGTTTCAGATAAAAAGCCAAAGCACAAAGCTTGTGCGTCTACTGATGTATGGGGCCTGAGTGTGATTTATTGAGCAGGAGACAAATTCACTCTGTCACCCAGGTGAGAGATGAGGACAGAAGCCAACAAGCATTCAGCTTCAAAAAGCCACAGCTGTGCCACTGCTGTCCTTTATCATAAAGAAAATATATCCATATATATATCCATAAAAAAAAACAGTTTTCCACTGCTTAAAAGGTGTAGTTAATATCTGTCTATGAGGGAGAAATTTGACTCGACTCAAAAATGTATTTAAAATAAGAGATAATACTGTATGTGGACACAAGAGGGATTACTCTATTAGTATCAAGATTGCGTCACTTGATTGAAAAAATAAGTTGTTTCAAGCGACAAGCCAGTGAGAAATCTGTCATATCTGTCCAGGTAGCAGATAAACCTTGTTAAACCCTGTAAAACCTGTTAAGGATAAAGCTGGTGTTATTCTATATTTTTCCTATTGTCAACAACTCCCATGAAATTATGAAAACTAACAATGTGTTAGTCCATCTCTCAATACGTTCCTACTTCCCTACCCTGTCTGTGGCACTCAGCCACAAGCCTATTCCTTTCTAATGAAGAATTTTTTTTTACTTTCAGAAAGTCGGAGGACTTGAGAGAGACATCAAAAAAAAAGAATGGTCAAAATTGAAGCAGCAGAGCCAGAGACATTCTGACATTTAGTTCCTACTTTGGGTCAAACTAAAAAAAAAAAAATGGTTTCCTACATTTCCCATAATGCAACCCAGTAGTATTTGTCATTAGTCCTTCCTGCCTGGTAAATGGTCAAGTCTTTTAAACTCCACGGCCCTTGGTCAGAACATTGTGTCACTGAGCATACTCTGATGAAGACCGTGAGATGTGTTTGAAAGCAAAAAGCTAGCATTTTGTCAAACCATCATCATGGTTAATTTCTCAGACTTTGGTATACTGATCTTAATGTGTAAACAGTTGGTGGAGTGCCCCTTAAAAAACAGGTCACAACTATATTGTTTTTTTCCTTAAAAAGGCTCAGTAATTTCCTACAACAGCCAGGCACTGTGTGTTTGTATTTAGCAACTGTTGGGGACTATTTTCAGCCATGGAATAATACATATTTGGCGCACTGGTGAGTGTTTACATGAAAGGACAGTGTATGTGATCGACTTAACAAGATTAATCAGGATTTGGATACACAGACAATACTTTAGTCTTTTCATTGGAATTGTTGGAAAGAATATCACCAGAAAATAGAATATCACCAGCCTTATCCTTTAAAATGAAACATTTTCAGGACTGCACACAGAAGTAGGAAGTGAAAATAACTGTGACTTACATTGATGAGCTCGATCTCCCAGATCTTCTTGACCAGCTCCATGGAGGTGTAACCATTGACGAGGAAAGACTTGGTGTAGTCACCGAGCTCCAATGACTCCAGCCACTCTGCCACCGACGTGGGGTTGTTGCCATCGTAACCGACAGGTCGCACCTTCATTACAGACAGAAAAGTGATCTTTCAAGTTCTGTATTTTCAACATGTTATTACTTTTTCTGCCATTCTTTACAAGACTTTGAAACATATCCTGGACTGCTGAGAATACTACGTTAATATCTCTGTACACTCGCCGCTTGGAAGGTTTCATGACATGAATTTGTTTTCTTTGTTCTCTCTCTGAGTTGTCCTTCATGTTCTCATAAACATAGAGGATACTGTGAGGAAATGTTAGAGGTGGTTTGCCATTTTTCTGCCCATATGGTCCACTGCCTTTGACCTGGAGCTTGAAAGCTTGGAACGCTCTGTACAAATGCTAACTAAATTACAGCCAATATACCTATTTATTATATAACATACTCAACCAATACTGAGCTCTAAAAGAGTGCATTTTTCATGTTTTTCAATTTTTCATCACGTACTGTATATAATGTAACAAATAAACAAAAGCCTAACTTTGGAAAAAAGGCAGAATAGGACGCCAACAGCAGGGTGTTATTGCCTTAAGTGAGATACTTTGTGAGGGTAGCACATAGATCATAATTCATTCACTTCCATTTTGACAGTCAATACAGCTTCAGAGAGTTGATGGTGCTTCACACAAACATCCCACATTCTCCACCTTGAGTTGAGCACGGGTGTGCCTACATGTGAGGGCAGACAAAAGTTAAAAGTTTCTTTTTTTTTTGAGAAGAGGAAAGTGCTTTATCCTGTTCTCACTCCAGTTCCACACATTTGATCCTACTTTCTCACTCTCTCTCTCTTTCTCTCTCTCTCTCTCATACACACACACACACACACACACACACACACACACACACACACACACACACACTTGCCCTTGCTAACATAGAGCTGCAAAATGGCTATGAGTCTGTATTTGACGTGTATTAATTCAACATCCATTGGTCTTTTTTTGAGAAACTGTTGGCCTTTTGCTAAGTGACGAATAAATTATGAAATTGTGTTTTTATCTGTGTGTGAATTTTACAGATGCAGAACAATGTGGATTTAGATTCCGCAAAGTTTCTCCGCCAGTTTCCTTGCATCATTACATTTGTTGATGTAGTTTGGTTACTGCGATCTCCAGTAGCATACAGTGGCTTAGTGCATCTTTTCCTGAATCCAACAACTCCTTGGCGCAAGTATTCTCCAGAACATGCAGAGATAAACCTAACCACCCACAGAGAGAGTTATATCACACGGAAAGACAGATGGAGCAGAAGATTTGCTTAAGTTAATACTAAACAAAACAGATTGGCTGCAGCTACAGTACAGGTAAACATCAGCTCTCATTTGTATTTTGTCAACCTTACGATCTTAAAACTGGAAATGTGGACTTAAGTAGTTTTAAAATGTTATATGGATTTATATAACTTGCACTAGACTGACATTACAAAAAACACAGATTAGAAAGCTCAGGTTTAGTCCATGTGTGTGATGTTCTTGTTGGAGTGTTTGATTAGCTGCAGTACTGACCCTGGGCAGCAGCCGTATGGCCTGCAGGAGGCGTTGTCTGTGAGCCGAATTAAGGATCCCAATCTCCAGCAGGTCCTGGTCTTCCACCACATTGCTGCCCTGCAGAGTAACCAAACAGCTATGGTTAGGAGCTAACAATGCAACATTGTCTACAAGTGTTAAGCGTGGCTCCACATAGGATGAAAACACATACAAAATAATAGCAGCAATACTTTGCATTTCAACATTCAAGTTATCCTTGTTGTCCATTTTTGATTGCACGCTGTACAATTTTAGATGTAGGTTTTTTTTCTAGCATTCTAGGTGGCCATGTTTTCCATTTATTGTTTTCTATTTATTGTTTTCCATTTATTGCCATATTATCAAGTCACAGACTTGCTTAAAGCTTGCTTGAGGTGTGTTATCGATCACAGTGAACATCAAGAATGCATTAAGTTGTTGTTTTTTAAGTTCTATTGTCATTACATGGTAATCACTTTATGCAGATTGATTTGTGAAGTCTGCACTGCATTACCTTATTGCAACAATGTAACTGATTAAAATGTGTGATGAATTACACAACACATGCAAATTTGATTAGTGTGGTAATAGTTTTAATTTTGTTCAGAAAATTATTACAAACCAGTGTCTGTGTGGAATGCTAAAAACATAGATAGGGTTTGCAAAATGGTTATTTGTGAGTCTAGTAGTAAATAGTTTAAACATGAAAAAATACTGGTATTGATTTGATTTAGGTAGCCACACCTTTTAAATTGAAACTATTGTAGTTCTACTATAATAGTCGAGGACTGTCTGATATTTGTATGATGGCAATAAAACCTTCCTGACTTTTATTGCATTATATTTCGCCAATTCAGTCCAGGTTTCCTATCCAGAGTAAAGTATTTTTTCACCACTTGACTGCCACACGAGAAAATGCATTAGTCAAACTTGAAATATGAGATTAAAAAACAAAAAAAAACTTTCTGACCACTTACTCAGGTAGTCAAAGTATGGTCATGTAGAATTAAAAAGAAATGGGAACGAGTAAGCAATGTGCGGGTATTTTCTTTGTATTTTCTTTGTTTCTTTGTATTTTCTTTTGTGCAAATTGTTCCTCAGCACTTACAAACCATTTACAGATGTGCGTGTGCCTCCTGATGCTCGCCTGGATATCACTAACACATCCACATCAGTAAACTCGCAGCCATGGTGCAAAAGCAAAAGTTTACACTAAATCCACATGGGATTTTTAGGAGTTTATATACTTTAGTGCATCAACATACACTCTACTACACTGGCACTAAGGGTATTTGGCACCTTTGAAACGCTAACTACTAAACAAGCTTCAGCATAAAACAATAAGGCATCAATCTGTGAGTAGGAATATCATAGAGGACATGACTAAGAAAAGACTGGAAAGCAATGAAACATCAGATGGCAACTTTGATATTCTTATTTAGGACTCACACACACACAATTTTGATATTCTTATTTAGGACTCACACACACACACACACACACAGCAGCCTGTATCGGTATCATGCACAATTTAAACTTTAATTAATGCAATGGGAAACATTAAGAGACTTATCAGTTATCCCCCCTCCAGAGAGTCAGACAGAAAGTGTCTTCATGCAGACAGATAATTAGAGGAAAGGTGTGATGCTGTGAGGGAAGAGATGCTGTGTGTATGAAGACAGCTGCAACATAGAGAAAGGCCAACACAGCCACCACCAGAAATATAGATGATGACAGAAGCAAGGTAATCATCGCAATAATGATAAAGATATAGGAGGAGGAGAGGGGCTGTGTGACCAGCCTGGAGGCAGTCTCAGCACGCACGCACGCACGCACGCACGCACGCACGCACGCACACACACACACACACACACACACACACACACACACACACACACACACACACACACACACACACACACACACACACACACACACACACACACACACACACACACACACACACACACACGTGTCAAACTAATAACAGTGATAAACATCCAAGAGAGGAGGAAAGTAAAGCAGGTGGATATCAGATATGCCTGCTTTTTCCTCCCTCTACCTTACATATGTCAACCACTCTGGGGAACATTGTGTGCTCGAAAAGGACATTTTGCTCCGATGCTGTGACATATTAATTCTAGGTAGGAGATAGCTGTCAATGATATTTCACTGCAGTTTTCCGCAGAACATTTGCCAGAAAAATCTCTTTTCAGGTGGCTTTACTTTTGAGACTCCAGATCTGCTAGCTTAAGCTACTAGATTATCACACGATTGAGTACCTGCCATTTACATTCCAACTAGAGGGCTTTGAACTGCCCCCGTCTACAAATTGGTCAAGACCTGACAAGCAACTAAAATATCAAACATGGAAGACAAGTGCTGGAAGTAACGAGAAGGTTAGAGTCTTGAATCGTCTGGGAAAATATGAGTATGGGTATATGTAACCCCAGATCTAACTGTTAGGGAGCCCTTGAGCAACGCATCTGAGCTGGTCCTGAAGAATGTGGTTGTATTCTCGGCATCTCCCAGGCATGAATGTGTGGATCTTCACTTGTTTAAAAATATGAACATGCTGGAAAACCTTACACAAAATCCAACACAAAGACAATTGGTAAAGGTTTGATGTGGAAATCTGTGCACATGGTGCTAAACCATGCAATAGGGTGAGAAATATATGCTCTTGGATTCATAAACCATACTAATTTAGACTATTCCACTGATGGAAGGCTGGTGGCAGAAATGCACCAAGAAATGTAGCAATGTGCCAACAAAAGGCAAAAAGAAGATTAGTAGGTAGTTGACATGGATGTAAATAATGTTGGTTCAAAGATCAACTTTGCAAATGTTTTAAGAGGGAGTATCCTGGCACGCCAAGCCAGATTATTAAACTATGTGTACTTACTCTTTAATGGACTAAAAATAAGCAGCTTGTTAGCCATTCTACAATACCTCTTTGATTGTTAAAACATAAATTACAAAGTAAAAACATGCACCTAACCTGTACTTTATCCTCAAAAAAAAAGATTAATTACCAATCAAATTAGACCAAACAGGACATTAGGACTTGTTTTATGTGCAATGTGCAATTTGTGTGTATGGTACTGTATATGGCATGGTTATCTCAGTGCTTTTCTGACACAGATTTTAATCACTGCTTTCATTTAGTGCATACAAACATTAAATAATTAACTGTAGTACCCTAAAATTATCTAACCGCCCCATCCCTTTTATTCTGAAGGTTTACGGCCCATATTGAAAGTCTGACTGTTTCCATTAGTGTATCTTGACTTTACTCTTCCAGTTTATTAACCCATGGGCACAAATTGCTAAACCAAACACATGGGCTAATAATTCATGCTCTCATTTTATTAATCCATGCACCTGATTTTTTGGCACATCCGTTTTGTTTGTTTTTTGGTACCTTACGTCCCAGGTTCTCTAAACTTTACCTTGATGAAGGAAATTTTAAAATGTCAACATGTTGCTGCAGGCTTATTAGTATAACTTTGTCTCCAGGGCTCCACCAGTTTGTCCCTGCACTGAAACATGAAGCAGCAGCAGCTGATTGGGCTCATCCTGTCTCTAAACTTATTCCTTCCACATTCTCCTCTGCAACCTGTACACCGACTCTCACCGACATCTGACTCTCTGTCAGAGAAGAGTGCAGTTCAGAGATCAGCTCTCAGGCTGATTATTAGAGCGCAGAGCAAAGCCAGCACTGGAGTTACCATGCTAAAACTTCACAGCAGAGAAATGACTCTCAGAGTCAGCACAGAGTAGACGGTGGGGGGACTTTAAGGCATGACTAATTGCTCCCTGTTGGGATCCTGATAGAAAGAAATAGAGTTCCTTAATGTTATTTCTCTCTCCAAACGTATCCTGCCTTTTCCCTTTCTGTCTTAACATAATGTTTGTCCCATATCTGCCATTTCAAAGTGCACAGGATGGATCAGGGGATAAATATCACATGGATACATCAATATTACTTGAGTGAGGATAAATGGGAGACAAACAACAGAAAAATAGGCTCAGCTTTTCCTCCTGAAACATACATTGTTTATTCTGTATGGTACCAGTTATGCTATCTTGCATATGTATGATACATTTCCAACACTTGGTATGCAGAACTGGTATTAACACTAACAATCTATTTTGCTAGTGAAAGGTGTTTAGCAACCGCAGAGTGGATAAAATTCGCCATGGCCTGTGGTGAGCTTGTGATACGACCATAGCACTTTAAAACATTGCCGCAGTGGTTCACAAACACTCTGAACGCAGGAATTAAAATTCATGCGCAGTGGCAGGGGATTGAGGAAAGACTAAAGTAAAAATTGATATTCAGTGATGGCAATTAAGGCCATTATCTGAGCCAAGAGACTTAGAAGAGTACTACAAATCATGCTCAGCCTACTGTATCTCTTGCTCTTTCTCTGTTCTGTTCCTTTCATGCCTCTGTTCATCCTCTCTCATGGTTTGCCATTATCCATTGCTCTGCTATCAAATAACTTGTCCTATTTTCTTTTGTCTTTCTTTTAATTACTACACAAACCATCCCTTCTATATCCTCACTTGCACTTTAAGAATGCAATTCATTTTGGTTTCTTTACAAACTTGTTGGTGTTGCATTTATCTTTTTCTCATATGTGTAGAAGCTGTTAGTTAAGTTTCTCTAACTTGGTGGCAGTTTAATATTCATAAGATCGTTTCTTTCAGAATAATAAATTCCTTTATGAGGAGGAGGATTAGAGGTGCCACCTTTGAAGGAAATATGGAATACTGCCAACATTTCATTTCAAATGCTGTTTCCTCCCTCTGAGGAACAGTTGGGTCAAATTAATTTCACTAGCCTCGCGACTGCTCTTATCAATTGCAGAATCTTTAGTACACACAGCACAACATCATGCTTTAGCTCTTCATTTCTTCTATCTATCTAGTACTGCGCCCCAATTCCTCTTTGTAATTCCATGTACAAACCAAACCTCGCTCTACCTTTTGTCTTCATCAACTGGCTTCAATCTTTCTTGCGATTCATTGTGCTGCCTGCAACCAAATAAAAAGCATCCTGATTAAATAGCTTTTACATGAAATTCTTTCAGTATTTGTGTGTCTCAGTGCCTCCACAATCCACAAAGCATCAGTTTATGTGACACTTCAGAGAGTTTCTATAGTATTAATCTCTCAAGTGAGCGATAACCAATCGTGCTTTACTCCATCCTTTCCCCTATCGACTTTCTTCGCTCTCTTCCTTCCACTTCCATATTCCGGTCACATTTCTAAGCAGCTACGCTGGTATGCAAAGTTTAGTGAGGAGTGTGTGTATGTTTGATGGTAATGATGAGTGTTAAAAGGGACTGCAGTCAGAGGACTAAGCAAGGTGAATTGGCTCTTTGCTACAGACGAGTCCCATAAAGATGCCTAAGATCCACCGTTAAGTGGCTCTGAACATGAACTTGAGACGCTGATTTCAATCACTACCCGTTTTCTAAATGCATGCATTTGGAGGAAGAGTTTGCAATAAAAACAGTTTAACAATCAAAAATCCAACTGAAATCACAATTAGGCGTCCCTTCACTGTTTTGGTGCAGTCTCACTGCTCTCATTAGCATTGTTTCCAGACCCTGCACGCATCTGTTTTCAGCAGAAGTCGCTCCAATAACCCACAGTATACTACCAGCCCAGCAACAAACAACAGATACCTGTAGGCTAAGTTAGTGATTATCTGGTGAACAAAGTGGAGCATTTAGCAGCTAAAAGAGCCAGATATTTTCCTTAAGAGTTGGTGGAGACCAAAACTAATATAGAGTGAATATCGGGCTTACATGTGCCAGATGACGCAAAACATGACTCCGGGCGCCCAGATAGCTCAGTTGGTAGAGCGGCCGCCCATATATAGAGGTTTACTCCTTGCGCATCACGCATCAGCTGTGTGCTTGGCCATCAAGTGGTCTTTCAGACTGGACGTGCTGCGATGATAGCTCAGTTTACAACGACAAAACACACAGATCACTTTGGTCTTGTCAATGGAACCATTCAGCAACTTTTTAAAAGTAAACTTTCCATTCAGAATTCTCATTTTGGCGTCTTGCGCTCGCCATCCACTCAAAATGTAACGTTAGCCTACTACTCTTTGGCCGGCTCGCAAGCCCAAACAAGTGTGTGCGGCGTGCCTGTTGTTTTGTTTCCGGTCTAGCTAGATCCGGTGTGGAGTTGTAGTTTTTCTAACATTACTAGCTGTTGCAACAGCATGTGAAAAAAACTACAAAGTCTGCTATGCCAAAAAGAACGTTAATCTCGCGATAAAAGAATTGACGCCGTTAAAATGGGTTTGCGTTAACGCCGTTAACAACGCATTTAACTGACAGCACTAATGTGAAGTTAATTGTTTTTTAAATAAAAAATAAGAAAAAAATCAGGAATGCTCCAGCCAAGTCTGCCAAGTAGCTGTCTAGCCAGCAAACTGACATTAGCAGGCACATTTTTTCCAGATAGCCTGTTCACTGATTCTGCGTTTAGTCAGTGTCATTTCAGTTGGTCTTTAAGTATACACATTGAACACACACAATAAAATCTCTCTATATGAGTCACTTTCTTTGTTCAACTCCACTATCTGTCTAATGCTCCCCCCTCCCTCTCTTTCACACATATACATATACATTTGTTTAAAATGGGCGTGATTAGTCTCCATCCAATGTCCTTCATTTCAAACGCTGTCTCCATGACAACTACTCCGCCCTGTTGCTATTTGTCCATCAGTTTAGCAGCACTTGTCCTCTACTGGACGGGTAAGGTGACCAGACACGCCCACTCTAATGACCCCCATTAGTGGAAAATGGTAATGGTAGATTGGTCCAAGTTTACGTGCATGTCTGCATACATTCCTGTACAGTACATGGTGCCTTTTCACTGCCATACAATTATACAGATCAGAATCAAGGTCAAAATCATTTGCAAACCAATCAATTCTACAGATGAACTTGAACTGGCCCTGAAATGAAAAAAAAAAGCTTAAACTTTTCAATGAGCTGTCTTGTTTTCAGTTTGAATCTGCCATTTAACTCGATTTCCCATACTGAGTGGTGCTGAAATGAATTTGACCCGAAGAAGAATCCACAGCCAATGATAATAAAAAGGAGCACTGCAAAATACCAATGTAATCCCTGTAGACTTGCGCCTCAACTGTATTAATATCAATTTGTGGTAGCCATGGAGTTTTCCCAAGGTCGGAAAACATTAACTGTCTTCATGTTTAATCACAAACAACTAAAAGAGGTGAAAAACTTTCAACGGAGAAAGACCCGGAGAGAGGCCCAGTCACAAAAGGGACTTTGAAGTTTCCATGGTGTATGTAAGGCTGTTTCATCTTCAGCTCTTTTCAATATTAATTATATCCAAAGGCATTTCAGAGGAGATGACTGAGCTATTGAGAAACATTTTAAGACAAGAGGGGCGAGGCCAGAAGAGCAGAGAATCCCCATGTCTCTCAGAAATACTGACAAAAACTGTTAGCGACTACAAAATGGGTGCAAATAACAGTACAATATGCTGTGCGCTGATATGATGGCATGTATGTGTGTGAGTGTAAGAAGATGAGGTGAAAATGATAGGAGGGTTCACCTGGGGACATTACTAATAAAGAATTGACATTTTTAAGTAAAAGAAAAATACTGCTTTTGAAAACAGCTGCCTGAGAACTCACACAGCTGCTGCAGTGATTCCTACCTCGACTCATTCATAAAGATACAACAAAAGACAAAAAACATTTTTTAGTTTTGATATGAGACAGCAAACCTTTGGAATAGATAATCTATGCTAATACTTCATTTCATTTACATCAGATTCAAATTTAAATGGGAAGCAGTTGGGACAAAGGAGAGGTTGGATTGAGTTGGGTAGTTTGTGAATTCCCTCTGACAGATTATAGTAAAATGTATATATTGGAACTTTTGAGAGTGAAAAACCTCTTAACCAAAAGATGTGCCCAGTGACTTTTGTTTCAAGTAACGTTTAAACTTATAGCTGCACTAATCTATGTTTTAATATTAACACTGGGTAAAATGATTCCCACTCGCATTCACCTGGAGTTTATCTCTTCTCTGCGGAGTGTTTTAGCCCTTGGCTAGCTTTACTGTTGTTCATCAGCATTGTTTCCACTCGTAGCAGGAAGATTTTAGAGCAGCTCCCTAGAAATAAAACTGTTCTACGCTACCTGCCCAGCACCAAACAGAAAGACAGACAAAGTTAGTGACTAGCCAGATTTTTCCCTCAGGCATTGGCAGAAACCAAGACAGAAAAGGAGAGTGTATATTGGACTTATATTCATCGGTTGGCCAGAAACACGACTCCTTATGAATGCTAATGCTCCATGTCTGCTATGTGAGTGGAAAGAGGCAACCATTTCACAACACTTTTGCCATAACAACTTTATACAGTAATGCTATAATATGTCAATGTTATTTTTAAAGCTTGTTGAGCTGCCAAAGATAAATTCAATTATGGCTGCTTTCTGTTTTGATTTAGTTATGTTTTTGGGTGTAGACAAGAGAATTAGGTGAGTTATATTGAATTTGGTCAACTATATACTCCTGCATTAGAAATAACTGGTATACATCTGTAAAAACCTAGCCTAGCACAGATTATGGGTAAATAATTGCTGTCCTTTACTACCTGTGGTACGGCTACCTAACATTTATGCTGGAGGCATTACACTCTGCACAAAACAAGAGAAATACATAGTAATACAGTTTCACTGCATTTCTCTTCTTACTTACTTCATGTTATCAGTAACTAATTGTTTCACTCCACTTACTGTAATTATCACCACTTTTTAATGTATTCATTTGATGTGTTATTTACTTTGTTCATGTATACAGTATGCTCTGGCAACATTTTTTTCACTCAAACATTATGCCAATAAAGCTTTATTGAACTGAACTGACATAAGGAAAAAATAAGGACAGAAGAGAGTTTGTATGTTGGTGTGTTAGTAGCAGTCTAGGACTGGTTAATATGGAAAAATGATAATTAGCCACTGCAGAGATCTGAGATGTTTAAATGTAGTCGAACAAAACACGAGGAACAAGAGGGTCCTCTCCCCACACAGACAGACACCCCCCCCACCCCCACAAACACACACACACACACACACACACACACACACACACACACACACACACACACACACACACACACACACACACACACACACACACACGTGACACAAAATTAATGGTCATTTTCCATCACCCCCAAAACCAATTAATCAGTATTAAATACGTAATGAAGCGTGTAAAGTGTGGCCCAAAACATACAGATACACACTGACCACGTGAGGGAGGAATACGTCAAAAAAGAGATTCTGTGATTTCCTCCTGTTGCCGGGGTAACCAACGGAAAGAGATGCAGGTCACACTGAGTGGAGGACCAGAATGCACATACATAAATAAATACATATACAAATGCCTGCATACATTGCTAGTTAACCTCATGTCAGGAAAGAACATTTAACTGAAAAGAAAACATTGTTTTCTATTGGTTGGTAAAATACTCAAATAATATTAGTACTTTGCTTTTAAAAACCTTTGGATAAACCCCAAAACATTTTTCAACAGTGACAATCTGCAACTACAGATAAACTCCTCCAGTCAGCATCCCTCCCTGTCTCCCATCTCTCTGCCTCTGCTGCAGTTTCTCTCAATTTAGCTTCACCACTTTGCTTTCCCTCTTTCTCCTCATCTCCTATTTCTACAGGGTTTACTTAACCTCTCTTCCTGTGGATATAAGTCTTGCTAACACACACACACACACACACACACACACACCAACATAAAAAAGTTTCTAAATGTGAAATGGCCCAGCGAGTTTCTTTTCCTACACTATGTAGATGAAGGGACCAACGGATAAAACAGAGGATCAGGTTACATCCTGATCCACAGGCTACAGGTGGCTGTGTTTGTATGCACATTCATGTACAATTGTATGCAAAAACCATGAAACAAGCATGTGCATTTTCAGTGTAGTAGAAGCATGTATGTCTGCAGCTTGACGCTGGAGATGTGGCGTAGGATTTCTGTGCGTAGGAGGACCTCACATGGTATCAGTAGGGAGAGGCAGCAATGATGGGAAAGGAATAATGAGAGGGAGGATGATACAAAGAGGAAATCCAATAAATGAAAGAGATCAGAGTGAAGGAGAAAAAACTAATCACGCTAATCACGGCAAAGACAATGATAGAGACAGAGAGAGGATATTACATTTAAAGCACAAAAAAAGAGCAAACAGCCAACCAAAAGACAAAAAAAGAACAACAAGGGAAGAGCGATGAATGAACAAATCCCACCGTAAACTTCCAGCATCAATATCTCTCCTGCCTCCTTTTTTCCCTTAACTTGTGCAACACTCACCATGAACTGGACATTGTCAAATCCATTGGCTAGCAGGTGGTTCTCATACTGGACCAGGCCGATGGAGTCAAGCCACTGGCCCACGGACTGCAGTGGGCAGCGGGGACCTATGAGGGGGTGGAGGGGCAAACGCTTCAGTAAGGAGTAGCCGTCCACGCGGTAACAGCGGCAGTCCGGCTGAGACAGCTGACACTGCCACATCATGTTATGGCGGGCAAAGTGGCTGTCGAAGGAGCCCGCCATGCTTTTGAGGAGTCTTTTGGCAAGGCAGCAGGAGGCGGAGAATAAAGGGGAGGCAGGTAGAGGGTGTGTGTGGGGGGCACCGAAAAGGGTAAAGAAAGGAGGAGGAGGAAAAGGAGGAAGGGGAGGCTAGGCTAGAGGCATGGTAAGGATAGAGGGGGTCAGCATGCAAGAGTACAAGCGGGTAAAGGTTAGGTTAAGGCATCCAGATGCAGCTCTCTCTGAATCCAGCCAGAGGAAAGATGAGAAGGGGGTGAAGGCTGAAGTTGTATCCAGAAAACAGCTTCCGTCTTGGGGTTAAATCCTGCCAGAGATGGGTGTTGGATAAGACTGTAGGTATAGATCCGCAAGTAAAAGCGAATGACTGTGTGTTTGTCGCGCACAGCACAGCAGCCGCTTTCTTTTCAGCTGTTGCGCTCGCTTGGCTGCTCCCTTGAGCGTGTGTGTGTATGCATATGTGTGTGTGTGTGTGTGTGTGTGCGTGTGTGTGTGTGTGTGTGTGTGTAAGAGAGAGAGAAAGAGCGAGAGCTGCCTGCGCTGTAGATTTCTCTTTATCAAGTACTCCCACTCTCATCTGTATGCTTCTGCAGCCTCCTCTCTCTCTCTCTCGCTCCTCTCTCTGAGCGCTGCTTTTCTCCCTCATTCCCTCACTCTCTCTCTCGCTCCTCTGTCTACCTCCTGTGTCTATCTTCTCTCACATTGTCGATCGTCACCCTGCTCTCTCTGCTGCTCTCCATATATCTGGTTTGCTATGCTGATAATAGCCATCACAACAGCTCCAGCTTCTTTGTCTGCAAGAAGCCGAGCTCCCTCCCACTCACACACACACCATGCTGAGTGTATGTATATAGCCGCATCCATATGTGCATGTTTTTCTGTGTGTGTGTTCTGTGCTGTGCTGTGGTGTAGCTATGTGTGTGTTGGTAGGGTGGGGTGGCGGGAGGCTGCTTTGGCACCAACAGGATTCTCCCTGCGGTAACCATGGTTAGCAGAGGCTTTGCATTGATAGATAAAAAGAGAGGATGAGAGGAAGAGGGGAGGGGATCAGGAGGTGGAGGATGGGGGAGTTAAGGGAGAGGGGGATGAATACAGTAAATAGAGATGGGTAGCAAGGGATTCAAGGTATGCAGGTAATAAAACAAAAACAGGGATATGATGTGCACAAGAAAGTCAAAAAGAAGAATCACCCACACTTATTTATTTTAATTCAGGACTTATTTTTGTAGTTTTGGCAATCATTCCTTTGGGTTATAATGAATAAAGCTTTCAGAGCGACCTGTGTATAGGCACTTTATTTTGAGTGTTGTTGGGCAAAGGCTCCATAATAATCTTTCAGCATGTTGTAATTCAAGTGGTCTTAGAGAAAACTAGACGTCTGCACCCCCTCTTGGCTCTGTATTCATGCTTTAGATAATCTAGCCCGTGATGGGAGACTTTGGTCAATCACTGGTCATTTCAGAGAGAGAAAGCGTTCCTATTGGCTGTTGCGTGCATTGCCCATTCTAGAGATTTTTTGCATTCTATACTGCATTTTTAAGCAGGTAGACAATTATCATGTGTCATTTTTCTGTGGCTCCACCTCTGTTATTAATGACCTTAACAAGATCTGTTCGCAGGCTTCCTGTCACCCAATAAGCATCAAGGATGTTTAGCAACCTTACATGTAATGTCATTGCAGTCTATGCCACTTCGCCCCTCCACATCCCTTAGCCACCTGTGTTGGCTGTCTGTAGCTCCCTAGGACAGTGGTTCCTAACCTTTTTGGCTTGGGACCCCTTAAAATGAAGCAATTTCTACTTGAGAGCCATCATCAACAGTTGCATGTCTATGGGTCAGTAACCAAAAAGTAATTATTAAAAGTTGAAGGCCTAAAGTGGTAATATTTCCAATCATTCATAGAAAAAAAAAGAAAAAAAAAAAAAAAGATTAGAGGAACATCTGAAATAATCTCCTGTAAATGAACTCCTGTAAATATTCTATATGTAATCTATATCTATATATATAATGCCGCAGGATTAATGCATGACCAGGTTGAGGACCAATCCCCTTGTGGGATCTCCAGTTGGCTGCTATCTGCTCCTACTGTTGGCTGTTTGATAATCCGACTGCTTCTGTTTCTTGCCTTTCTTTTAGCAATTACTTTGGTGAGTACAGTTTTATCATAACCAATAGTAATGATCGCCAAAAAGACCCAAGTTGTAATAAACCTGAATTATCTTTCAAGGCATAATTACTTACATGCTCACATATACATACTTGTTTGTATTTTACCTGAGGTGTCTTTCTTAATGTCCAATCCACTGCTTATTCCTGCACCAATAGAGCTCATAATCTTGTCGATCTGAACAAATGGGAGAGAAAGAGAGAGAGAGAAAGAGAGAGAGAGAGAGAGAGAGAGAGAGACAGAAACAGAGTTAGAGAGATGTACAGCATGTTCAATGGAAAGTCATTTTCCACTAATAAGGCTAATCCCTATTCTGGATTCAAGTGTCACATAACATGATCATTACACCAGCCAGCTCACTGAATGTCAGACATTCCCCCTGTGAATTGAAAAGGCTTGGAGGAGCATACGGGGAAAAAGATGCGTTAGCAGGAAACTTAAAGACAGAGCAGAGCTGAAGGAAGAGGAAGGCTGATTGGAGGGAGCTTCAGTGGCTTCATTAATGTCTGGCTGCTGGCTGTCGACCGGTCATCCCTGACCTGCTACTAACCACTGAACTATGCGACCTGCACATCCATCCACCTGTCAGGACCGCTGGCTCAAAACAGGTCAGAGAAAACCGGCCATGTTGCGAATGGTAAGGGAACGGTGTTTAAAGGGCCAGGTCTGACAGATGCAAACCGTGTTTACAAGCTGGCGGACCATGACGATGGCCTTTTCTTAGTAGCTGGATAAACAGGTGGCAATTTCTGCATATGCCACTGCACACAGAGCACTAATTCACATGTACACAGAATATGTAACATAGAGGCTAAAACGTCCGGTATACTTGCCATTCCCGACCTGTCGCGCGACAGTGTGACGTCATGGGAGCGCTGTAACTATTTATACTCGCACGTGGTGGTCGCGACACATGTTGCAGTCTTCTCCTGAACAGAGGTGTCGCAACTGAGGAAAGGCTACCGACTTTGCTATTTCTACAGACTAGAAGAAGAAGAAAAAGGTAAACAACGGCAGAGCTGGCAGCAGCATTGACGACGAGAAGCACTTTGAATACTTCAGAATGTCTGCACAACGATTTGATGACCTAAATCGCCGGATCAAGCCTTTCATTCACCATAAAAGAACTCATCTTAACCCAGTAAGTTTACAACAGCGACTTGCAGTCACTCAGAGTCCTGGCATCCAGTTGTCCTCGATCTCGTCCATGCTTCCTGTTTCCGCTTTGTCGCGCGCCGCTGAAAACAAATCCTGGCGCGCCAGTGAGATCTACGTTATTTTGATGTCACATTGTTGCGCAACAGGTCGGGAACGGCGATTGTAAAGAGGCCATAAATTGTCACTGTACCGGTGCCTACAATGTTATCACCAAAAGGAAAGTTACACTACAAATATAAGACTCAAGTTGTTATGTACCGGTAATACCTTTTAACGGATCCACCATCGCTGCAGTTTTCTAGATTGAACACATTGTACCAACATTTCACTGCAGGCTGTTAATTTTCATCCAAATAACCACAAACAATCCAACATCAGCGATTTTCAAAGTAAAGCCAGATAGAAGCACACATTTGTATCATACAGAGGCAACCTTATTTATGCCTGTAGCACTAATGAGTATGGATATCTTCAGATTTCTTACTCTGGTGGGACATCCCATGTGGCTCGTCTCTTGCTAGTAATGCAAATCTTTCCCGAGCATGTGCTGCAAATAGACCAACTTTTTGTTATATATCACTCAACAATTTCCCTGAAGCCATCTTATCTCATCCTCCTGTATCATGCAAATAAACAGTAAAGGTCACCTTAATTGCAGAGAATTATGGGAAATTCCATATGGTAATTCATTACCATCAGCAAGTTATTAGCTGTGTTGAGGAACTAATTACCATGTACATGCAAAAGTGGACAGGAATGCACAAATGTACTTTCACTCAAATGCATTAGCAGTATTTAAAAAAATAGAACGAATAATTAAGTCATTATCAATATTATAAAATAAAATGGTATGAGATTCTTCATTTTCAGCGGGTAAACATGCATAAGCATCAGTTTGCTGAAATGTGTGTTGTGTGTGGTGTGAATGATAAATAGTGACTGTGTCTCTGTGACCCAAAGTGTTTACAAAGGGGCGAGATCCAACAGCGGTGTCCAGTCAATGGATTACATCTATGTCAGAGACACTTTAATACCAAAGAAGCCCCAGGCACAAACACACCGAGGACCAAAACACACAGAACCCTCGACCTCCGCTCTCTACCCTCTATAACAGAAACAGCCTTCTCTCTTTTATCTGGTCTTCCCTGCAGCTCCAGAGCTGGGTACAGAAGGAAATCAATGTGGGAGCTATGTGGATGTTAAATTAGCACTGGGGCTACTTCTGCACTGTGATAGCGTGAGTGGATTTCAAAGAGAGGAAAAATTGAAGAAGCTCACTGCTGTGGGTGCAGATGTTTCAACTGCCCCCTGCAGAGATGCATCACTTGGAAAAGCATCAATTTTACTACAGAAATAGATGCAGTGTCACAGTAAAAGGAACTGATTAACCTGAGTGATGCAGAGATGACACTTTATTTTTTTGTTTTCTGTAAAATTGACTTCCCTCTTATATCTCAATTGATCCTAAACATCTGGTAAAATAAGCACTTCATGTCGGGAAAAAACTCTTCTTACCTCTTCCCACTCAGCAGTGAAGGAGGGCGTTCTCTCCAGTCTTCCCCCTGGGCTGGCACCCTCTCCGGGGCTGGGACTTCCAGGCCCCTGGCCACGAGATCCAGACCCCCAGCCGTGCTCCTCCTGGACAAGGCAAAAGCCAACAATTTGTTTTCCAAGCATAATCAATCTACCGACAATGAGATGCAAAGGTTGCCAATGGTTTAACCTTAACATTTTGGACAACTGAGCACTAAAAACTGTTTAGAGAATAACCATATCCTTTCAGTGCTCATCAAAGTTTTATCTGACGCATTTTTCATCAAACAGACTATGTATTTAGCTTATGATTTATTTACAATGAATTAAAGAAAAAGTCTCATAAAATGTGCTGCACAGTAGGGAGCACTGTGGCCCAGATTAGTGAGTTATCTAATTGGCTGCACTGGTTTCTGTGCTGTTTCTGAAGTCACTGCATGATACAGCAAGATGCACACTATCTCCATGGCTGCATAATTTATACAACTGAATACTTACAATACATTCCTTTGCTCTCATTGCTAACAGAGATATTGGTGCCGACCTAAACTTTTATAAAAAAAAGAGAAACTTTGTATAACTTTTATTAAAAGAAGCTTATCCTTGGCCTTTTACATAAATGTCTCAGAGAGCGAAACCGTATCAGAGAAAAAAAAAGACAGTGTTAAAAGTTTTAACACGCCTTCATAATGCAACATAAATGCTGGGCTCTACTTTATAAATCATTCTCTCGTTAACACTTTGATGAGTCATTTTAGATGAGAATAACAAAAGAAGATGGAAAATCAAAGTTGAGACTTTGAGAACAACCTACCTGTATGGGAGATACAGTTACCAGGTTGGAATCAGATTTGGACAGAGACTTGGACAACTGCAAGTCCAAAACACTGCGGGGCATGGACCTCATCCTCCCCAGGGTGCAAGCCCTCTCTTCGTAGCCAGCACCCAATGAACTGCCCTTGGGCACACCTCCTGTCTGGATCCCCCGTAACTCTGGAACTTTCCCGTTCTGACCAGGGGAGTTGGAGGGTGGGTGGCCCAGTGAAGACCAGCTACAAGGTTGATCTGCCTGCTCCCAGTTCCTGGGTTGAGCCTGGGCCTGGTCCTGGTTGACCCTAGTGTGGAAGATAGTCCGGTACACCACCTGTGGCTTCTGGGGGTCGTTGGTGGTCTTCTGAGGCGATGACTCGCTCCCCGTCCTCGGGAAGATCTGAGTGGGTCCTCCTCCGATTACGATGCTGAACTCCGGGGTCTGCAACAGGCTGCTCTGGACGTCCGTAGAGGCATATTTTCGGGGTTTGGGGCTGTAAAGATGGTAAGGTGTATCAGGGGTTTCACAAGCTGGGGAAGATCCATGAAGGAGGCCTGCAAACTCCTCTGGAATGTGGCTCTTTCTGCGCTCCTCCAACAAAGCGTTGGATGTGAAGGAAGAGCAGAGCGGAGTAGGAGGAGATGGGTCTCGCTGGTACGGCCCGTCGTCTATACAGAGGACACACACACACACCCAAAAACATTGACTGATTAGGATCGAATCATGGAGATTTGCATAAAATGGTCCTGTCACAACAATACACACTAATGAATTTACTCTGGAAGAAGAGAGAGGCATTTACACTCACTGCAAAAACAAATCACAATATTTAAAAGTGTAGAGCAAAATGCTTAGTACAAAACAGAATAGAGAGAGAGGAAAGCAATGGGGCTTAAAAAATAAGAAAAGAAATACTGCAAAACAACAAAAGCTGCAAATTGGAAGATAAGAATGAGGTAATACATATTCTGTTTCCCTGCTGAAAAGCTGTTTGTTCATCCAAGGCAAAATGAAAGAACTCCTGACTTGGATTTTACCCCTCTGCTTCACTAACTGCTGGTTGCAAAACTGTGTGTTTGGGTGTCTGAACTTGTGCATGTATGCATAAACTCATCGGGGCAGACGTTCTTATACCATTGACTGGGTTTTATTTTTTGAGGGGATGCTTTCAGAGGCCCACTCACTGTCTGTGTGCAGTGGGGTGAAAGAGAAGCCACTGAAAGCTTCTTTTGATTCTCTGGATACAAGTGTTTGCGTAGATGCGTGTGTGTGTGTGTGTGTGTGCGTGTGTGTGTGTGCGCTTAGCTACTCGTCTGTCTGTGTATGATTATGTTCACATCTGCAAACAAGTTACACCTCAGGTCACACCAATTGTACTGCATGTTTAAAAGATGTACTCCTCATGATACAAGATGGAAAATAAGAGGCGCATTATGTATTATTATTCTACCATGATTATTTATTTCGCTTCACCAGAGCACTGCCGCCACACTCAAAATCATATAGATAAATCTCCAGGTTGTAGCTGAGCTCCTCCGGGGAACAGCCCTTTACTTAGTATTTCACAAATAAAGTGTCTTAGGCACTGTGACTAAAAAGGAATGCCAAATTTATTGAGTTAGAATTATTAGTAGAGGTGTGAACTAAGCATGAGACAGAAATTCAGCTAGGTAGGCAGGTGGAAGGAATCATATAGGATGAATCACAGAGAGGTAGCAAAGACTGAAGCACAGATGGCTGCTCTAATCATCCTTTTTATAATAGGTGAAATGACTACGGTACGTATAATGTGAAAGTTTGTAGTGAGGAATTCACACAGAATTATACCCCGTTTTGGTTTTACAGCTCTCATCATCATCTTTTCTTGATGCAGCAAAAATAGCTCTGATAAATCCACTTCCCAACACCAGACAGACAGATTACTAAAGATAGCAGCTAGCTAGTGAACATAGTGGAGCATTTAGCAGCTAAAGAGCCAGATATTTCCCTTGTGAGTTGGTGAACACCAAAATAGAGCTAAAAGGAAAGTAGCTAGACTGACCAAGTGGACATAAACACAACTTCAAAGCTAAGTTGCTTTATGTCTGCTAACTGTTTGCTAACACATCATATCAATGTCAGTACATTTGTTTTGCATTGCCCCTAAGTGGCCCAAAGAAACAAAAATCAAATCATGCAGGTTTAAATCATGTACACTGTTCCAGGCAACCATTGGTTTCCATTAATTTCCATTGTATGTTATCAACTTTTCTTCTGAAAGTTAAATTATCATTGCATGGTGATACACTTTATGAGAAGACTGATTTCAAAAGCCTATAACATAACTGACAAAAATAAAATCTTGCTGTGTACTGACTACAGAATGTTAGCTACTTTTAAAAGTCCTTAAATTTTCACCTTGAACAGGAATGAATGGAAACAAATGAATGTGTGGAAAAGTATAAAAAATACATTCACACATACAACTACACGGTTAGCACTAATTTGAAGTGTAACAAACCGCTGGAATGGTCTTTAATGTCAGCAGGTAACAATTACATCTCCCTGATCTGCCCAAACCCAAACACACGTCTGAAACCTGCAAAAGGCTTCAATGGATCTGATGTTGTTTTCAACCCACCTGCTTATTAAACTACAATACAACATAATATTCAGCCTTGTCACTTTTCATTCCATAAATAGCTGAAAAGAAAACTTTGTGTTTGTGTGTCAAGCCCAGATATGTCTTTCTCTGTTCCCTGTCACTGTGTGTTAAGATTGGGTACCAGGCTATGTAAACAATCACAGCACTGATAAGCATCTCTCTCACACTCACACACACACACACACACACACACACACACACACACACACACACACACACATACACACACACACACACAGTCTCGAGCTCCTCTCATCGTGGCAGAATAAAGGTAGGAGAAAGTGAAAAAACATTAAACTCAGTCCTCAAATGGAGAGCAATTTCATATCATTTGGAATGTGAAGGTTCCATTTTACTCCACCTTAACTGTACTGTGTGCTGTGTTTAAAAGTATGAAACACCCATTAACAGTCTTCAGGTAATGACTCATCCTCGAGCGGACATAGACTGAAACTATCATTATTTCCTACACAAGCTGAAAGCTCTTTAGTTATGACTAATCCTCAACATTTTACAGGATGAAAGGGACTAAGTGGCTAAAAGATCAGCATAAATACACAGTGAGTGGACAGGTCTTCAGAGCTTAACGTTTTTTGTTTGTTTTTTTGCCTACGGTACATTGTCTTCTAGGTGATTGGTACAATTTGACCAACAATCAATAGCACTGACCACTGACAATATATCAGTGAATACATTTTTGTGAGTCATTAGTTGTTATGCAGTTGTTATTGTTAATTATATTAGACTTACTATGAAAAATTTACACTTCATTTGGGGTCAGATTAATAACACAAGGAGCATTTTTGGAAACAATCAAAGCTTGGAACTGTAGGTGGGATTAACACAAACAATTCCTACATTTTGACTGCACCATGAATGCATCAATAAGTGACTGTGTGTGTTTCTTTCAGCCCTTCCATGGATTTCTTTATCACTCTCTTCATGGTGCTCCTTTTTTAAGATGAGAACTGTTGGCAACAGGTGAGCCTGTTGGTCGCTATGGCAACAGAGAGCCACAGCGACGGCATCTCTTCCAGTTTTTTGGGTAGCTGAGTGTCTCTGGCCTTCAGGAGTGCAAAAGAAAAGTGTACGACTGATGAACACAGCAATCAAATCAGCAGGTGTGTGAATTGTGTCTAGACCAAAAAAATGACAGAGGTAGAGCTGGCATATCTGCGAGAGCAAAAGTAAAGGTTTGATGATAGTGCAGAAGGAAAGTTACATGCAAGATTTTCTGTAAGTTTTCTGAAAAAGAAAGGTATAGATATATAAATAAACCTAACATTAGTTGAGCTGATGAGAATATTGTTGTACTAACTAGTGGAAACCAAATTATAGGAAGGATAACACTGCAGAAGCATAATTTGGCACGACTCAGGCAGGAAACTCTAGTTTCTCTTCTTCTTCCCCTGTGAACAATCAATAGTCTTGCTCTGTGTGTTGTTTTAACTTTACTTCTAATCCATTCCTGAGCCTACAAATCCCTCTGCAGCTTCGCCTCACTGACTGTCCTCTGTGTGAGCGTGTGTGTGTGTGTGTGTGTGTGTGTGTGTGTGTGTGTGTGTGTGTGTGTGTGTGTGTGTGTCTTACCTGGGCATCCAAAGCAAGAAGTATCAGCTCAAACTACGGAACACTCATACTGTATGTACTGTAGATATTCATACTGTAGTAACTCGTCACCCTGCTTCTGCTGAAATGCAGCAAACGTCTAAGAATCAGATGACGAAACAACAGCTGCATCACTCTGCATACCTGCATTTTTATTGCGAAACTAGTATGCAAACACACACAAGTTGTGGCATGTAGCAACTCAGCCCAGAAACTGATTGGTATTTGGATAACTGGTGTTCATCTCAAGACAAACAACCGCAGTAATATGTGTGTTTGTGCAACAAATAAAGACAAGTGTGTCTCAATATGACTCGTCTATGTACAAACTAACTAGTAGATAGGTAAGGATCAATCATTTTCTATCTTTGTAATCATTATCACAAAATGGCGCCCAATAAATTATTGATTGACTGATGCAATAATGTGTGTGACGTTATCACTTCAAGTTGATACACTGTGAGAGGCAAAACCTTTAGCTGTGTACTTCTCCCCACCACCCACCTATCAGTGAAGCACAGACCGAGGAGAAGTGAGTGGGTGTGAGAGAAATAGATCTGAAATTAAGCTTTTATTCAATGTACCTAAACACTTTATTTATAGATGAAAATGATTAATAATATATCCCTCCTGGGGTGTCCAACGGTTTAAGATGCACACTGCATTCTAACTCTAAGTAGGTTTAGCAAGAATGTAGTAGACTGGACACTGAAAAAGTGAGTATAGCCAGTATGTTTACTGGATCTGCCTGGTTTTTGAGTGGACTGGTGATGGACACTACAGTATTGTCACACAATGCATACACAAAGGCTCACAGCTGCGAAGCATTAGATACATTATTTGCAGGTGATGAGACAAAGGTATTTTATTTAACAAACATTAAGCACTTTACAATAAAGATTAACAAAACTAAGTATTAAATCTGTGAAAGTAAATGTTGCTGTCTTTGAGTGCTGTTTAATTGGCAGTGGTAATTCCACAGTCACATGTCAGTTATATAACTGTATACTAATTGGAAAAACAGTATACTAGGAAGTAATTTCATGAGTGACCCAAAACAACATATTTTTACGTTCAAGTGACAAAGCCCTCTAGTGGCTGTAGTAATTATGACGAGAGCAAAGGAAGAAATCTTTTTTTGTGCCTCAACCTAACCAAACCGTCACTTTGTCACGTCATAAAACCGATTTATTTTTCAACAGTACCAGTTTTCAAAGGCACAAACAAATGATCAGAAAATGCTTAAATATGTCGTTCTAGAAGGCATGGAAATTTTGTACTTACAGTAATCTACAATGTTAGTATGTAACGTGGAACTGGGACAAAGCTCATGAAACCCTTTGTTGCAGCTCTCTACTGTGCAGTCTAAAGAGAACAGTCTTCTAAAAGTGACACTGAAATTCATTACTCATATCTAAGCAATTTGGATACATACATTTGTGCTGTTTCATACCTCCATACTATTGTATCTACCATTTTGTATACAGTATGTACTACAGTATACTGTTTTTGCAGTTAAGAAGAAGAAATTTAACGCACCTTACCATTTTGTACAAACAGGGAATGATGTCATAAACCTTTTACACAGCAGATATTTTAACTTGTCATAGCAGGAAAAACACAGGTGTAACTAATAACATTAACGATGGTCTGGCGTTCAGAGTGGACAAAAAGAACACAGAGGAAGAAGAGAGGTAGAGGGAGGGAGGAAGAAGAGGAAAATAGGGAAAAGGGGGAGGAGGTTAAAAAGGTGAACGTTGAAATACAGGGAGAGGTAGGGAGTGGGCAGCAAAGCGAGGGAGAGAAAAAAGCAAAGATAGAAAGGGTGGAGGGCAAATGAGTTATGAGAGGCAAACTAGCAACACAGCATAACTGAAAAGCTGAAGAAGGCTTGACAAATAGCAGCGAGGCTGAGGGAAAGTGAGGGGGTGGGCGGAGAGCAAATAACAGTGAATGACAGGCAGAAAGAGAGAGACAGAAGCAAATGAGAGCTCAGGGAAGTGGCTAGAGAAATAAAGAGAGTGACAGAATGAAGGATTGAATGGCAGAGGGGGGCAGGAGGGAGAGAAATTCAAGAGTGGGGTTACAGAGCTGGAGGTTATATGTCAAAATGTGAGGAAAAAGAAACTGGCAAGAGTGGAGTAAGGCTTGATCTGTTGTAGTAAAGCCAGTCAATCCACACAGTAGCACAGCAGTCCACTACAAGTTGGGCTTCAACATTTTTGAAGAATTGTATCTAATAAAACCTTGTTTACTATTAATTTTCACACTTACTGAAGGTCATGAAATGATTTAAATTCCAATTAAAATAAATATGATCCCCACAAACACTATTGAATGACAGTAAATACCAAACAAACATCTATGTAAAAGATGTGACAAGTTGCATCTTTGGGGGCTTTTACACCTGCCTCATTTAGTTCGGTTGAACCCATTAGAGTTTGTTTTCCCCCTTGGTGTGGTTTGTTTAGGCAGGTGTGAATGGGGCAATCGCACTCTCTCACAGAAACAGACTGCGGTCAAGTTTGCCGTCAACCGCATCTCTGTGGTCAAACAAGCCAAACAAGCGCATTTTGGTAGGCTTGGATTTTTCCAGATGTGAAACGAAACCGAACCAAGGGGAAATCGCTCCAAGTTTACAAACTCTTTAACTGATTCTAACCAAAGCAAACGAACTATGGATGTGAAATGCCCTTTATCCCCAGCAGATCTAGAGTTAAGGTACTGATGGACCATTTTTGGATCGGTCTGCGACACCCTTTGGCCCAAGATGATTCACCCTGACACAAAGCAGCCTCGGTGACACAAAGAGAAAATATCATAGCCTCAATCTCCTTATTCCCCTTTTGGGATTCACTGATAAAATAGTTGGTTAGCGCTGGCAATAAATTCACCCCACAGTAACTGCCACGTGATCTGCCTCCACCCCAACCAAGCACATTCTGTAACACCATCTTCGCCGATAACAAAGACGCCACAAAGACGCCACCAAGAGTGAACAGCCAGTAAGGTCACCAAAAGTTTGCCTCAGTCTCCCCCCACCTCCCCCTCTTAGGGATATCTCTAACAAACTATAATCAGAGATTAAGGAACTGGTTGTGATGTTAGCAGGATGTGTCAGGATGAAAAAATTCTCCATGGGTTTATTTTCAGTAGACTCGACTTCTGCAACGCTGCCTTTACAGGTCTCTGTAAAAAGTCGATCAGACAGCTGCAGCTAATTCAGAACGCTGCTGTTCGTCTTCACTAAGACCAGAAGGGTAAATTATATCACTCCAGTTCTGGAATCTTTACACTGGCTTCTGTCAAACAATTGATTCTACCACTGCTGGTTTATAAAGCACTGAATGAGCCAAAATACATTCAGTTTATATGCACCACATATCTGGAACAAACTCCCAGGAATCTTGCTCCAACTCTCAGTTCTTTTAAATCAAGGCTTGCCTTGCCTCTTATCGTTTCCCTCATTTGTGTGAATGCAAACACACACAAACTACACACTGTCTCTCATACACTGGTTTTTTTTTCGTGTGTGTGTGTGTGTGTGTGTGTGTGTGTGTGTGTGTGTGTGTGTGTGTGTGTGTGTGTGTGTTGTAGCAGGAGGGGCTGGGAGATGATCCAAACATCTGATAGCACCGTGTTGATCGCTCCCTCTCTTGTGGGACCGCACTGACTGTTATTAAAAACTACAGAGTAATATCTGAGCTGTCAGTCATCCCAGAGATGCAAGACTGAACCCTATTTCCTAGGCTCCACTGGCATGGATAAATCATTATCAGCTCCCTGAACCTCAGGCACTAAGCTAGCACTAGGGTTAGTGCTAGGCTATGCTAACAAACTCACATCAAGATGGCACTGCAGGACTCTACTGGGCTGCTGCTTGGATTCATGATGACAGGAAATCATTTTAAGTCTGGATCGTTGATTTGAGAAAGTGTTAAGGCCACAGGAAATTAAATGAAATAACATGCCAGAGGCGTAGAAGTGCTTTAGGAAATGTCACAATCATTAACTAAAGGCATAAAATCACTCAATTATACCAAAGATGTGATGTTTAACCCTTATCAGTCCTAGTGACTATCCACATGAAATGCTTCTGCATTTGCAAATAGCACCAATTATTCTGTAAGAAACTGCAATACATCTACTTAAAGCAGCCATATTATGTTCATTTTCAGGTTCATAATTGTATTTTAAGGTTGTACCAGAATAGGTTAGCGTTAGCATGCTAACGCTAATGCTAACGCTAATGCTAACGCTACGAGCTAATGGTTGTGGTTAGCCTGCTCGTTTCGGCTTGTGACGTCACAAGCCGTGCCGATTTTGATCAGCTCACCCAGAGGCTGAAGGCAGGACACATTCAGAAACCGTATCTCACTCTAAACAGCATGGATGGATTTTTTTCAAAGTTTGTATGTGTGTGGAAGCACCAGAGACACAACATAACACCCCAAATCCCAGAAAAAGTTATTTTTTCATAATATGGGCACTTTAATATTTGAAACTAATGAAAGACTTTCAGAGGCAGAATAATGGATATAGTACAAACACTTAACGGAGGAGGTTAAGGGAAAACACATATGAAAGTCAGGTTAACAACTCTTGGTCAATGTGATTTATTGATGCATTAGAAACATTCTACTCTTAATTCATCATTTACTGTTCAAGAATACAAGTATTTTCCACAAGATGTAGAAAATGATCACAGAGAGAAATATATATATATATATATATAATGCCTGAATCTGAATCTCCTCCTAAATTAAATTTTTCGCTGAGTAAAAATGTGTATCGTGTTCTAAGATTAAACTGATTTAGAACATCTACATCTTTTTTTCTCAATTTGTGATAGACTGTGCATGCTGAAACTTAGCATGCTTAACTTAGTGACAGCCGAGCTAGCATTACACCAACAGGTGCAAGGTTCAGTCTTAACTCTCCACTTGTAAGTATGAATGTTATACACATAAGTTTATGTTTTGTTGTACCATTGATGAGTTTTTGTTGTTCTTTTGATGTATTGTGAGTATGGATCTATGTATTCCAGCTTTTGTAATATTCTTATGAAATAATAGACCCCAGGAAGAGTAGCTTCTGTTTAAGACAGACAGAAGCTAATGGGCATCCTAATAAACAACAGTAAGGAGGCAGAGAGAGAGATGGGACTACCTGCTGAGAGCATTACTTAATGTCGCTGTATGTATCTAAACCTAGCCGTAAGGCGGCAAGGGGCCCACCTGTAGATATTGAATTCACACTTTAATTCCAGATACGAGTATGCAGAGTATAGTGCCACAGCAACTGGCTTGTCTCTCGCGGTAACCCTTTTTTTCCAAGTCTCCTCAAGTCGGGAGTGACGGCAGTCTCTCACTAGCGTGAAATTTCATTTGTGTGTGTGTGTGTATATGTGTGAGACATAGAGGGAAAGTGAGTAAAATGTGATATGAGGTCACCACTGATTAACAGTTGGTGCGTGCGTGCATGCGTGGTGATGCACGTACGTGTTCGTAGCATTAGTAGTATCGCAGCCCTGAGTCAGCTCAAAGCAAAATGTAATGTGTGTGAGTGCCTGTATGTGTGCAAAAAGTATGTATAGAGCATGTCTAGTCATTTTGCTCTGGTTTGGTTTTGTTTATTGACAACAAATAATATATTTATGAAATGCAACACATTAGACTTTGTCAGGGACAGAACGTCCTGAAGTCATTTCCATCATTGTCATAGGTGGCAAGAAAAACGGACCACTTCATAATAATAAAGTGCAGCTTTTTAGAGCTGAAAAGTCTCAGCTCTATAAAGCTGCACTTTATTATATTATTCTTTTGTGTTCAGAGCTTCCAAACATGACTCACCATCACCTACAGCGGCTCTGTGAGGCTGTACTAAGCCACAGCAGTTCTTTGAGGTAAATGCTACCATCAGCACGCTTACATGTTCACAATTACAACATGCTGATGTTACGCTTTTAAAATATTTATCATGTTCACTATTGTAACAAAGCAATGTTCTACCCAGGTCAAATGTGTCGCCACCCCCCCGGTGGCGACACATTTGACCTGGGTAGAACAGCGGGGAAAATTCGTCATTTAATGTAAGGAGGAGAGCAAATCTAGCAAATCTACTTCATGCAAAATGTAAGGAAAAAAAGAAGAAAACTGCTCATGCTTGTTCTGTTAAGCTATGATTATAATTCAGTTTGTGAATGGACAATATCAGTGGCCACTAATAGCAGGTTTTTTTCATTAAGCTGTATGCTTTGGCATGGACACATAAAAGAGAATGGCTTCAAATGTGATTATGTATAACAAAGACCAAAGGATAGAGCTAAGGTGTCAATTAAATGGAAAATCAGTGTGTTTGTGTGTGTGTGTGTGTGTGTGTGTGTGTGTGTGTGTGTGTGTGTGTGTGTGCGTGCGTGCGTGCGTGCGTGCGTGCGTGCATGCGTATCACATTGATGCTGCAAACAAAGGCACTGCTGACTTTGAGTATGACTTAAATATCAAGAACAGCATGCTGCTAGACCCACTGTGTATTTGTGCAGAAGAAGGTGCTTGCAGTTGTGATTTTATGTCAAGGTACAAGTGGAGCGTGTGACATTTGAGAACAAAAGATTCATTCAGACACCAGCGGTTTAATGAACTTAACTCTTTCAAGTAAACACACGGCGAGTGGCGCACTCACACACATACAAAGCAGTTGATTTTGTTGCCATTTATGGCTCATTAACTGTAAGAGCTCATCGATCACTCAGCCCTTTTGTGGCCTTTGTATTATGAAGAGAGTATGTAGTCATATCTTTTCAGTTGGCCATTTTTCACAGCTGACCAAGACAACAGTAATTTTCTTAGGGTAACTTAGAAGCAAAAGTCTAGAAACTGGCTTATATGTCAGAAAACACAGAAATCTAAGCATTTTATACAGTGTGTAGATCAAAGAACATTACAGTAGCAGCACACACGAGAATATACTACAGTTGTGTTAGCAAACAGTTGCCTATTTACACATCAAGCAGAGACGGGACAACATTAGCATTCATTTGGAGCTGTGTTTCTGGCTACTCTGAACTCTTTAGCAGCTAAATGCTTCACCTTGTTCACCAGTTAGCCACAAACTTTGTCTGTCTGCCATTTGGTGCTGAGTAGGTAGCGTACAGTTAGTTTATCTGAGTTTTTTCACTGAAAACAGCTGCCTGGTGCTTCGAGAACCAACTCTATGAGAGCGGAGAGAGTGAAACAAAACATTAAAGTTTTAGTCTGTAAAACCAAAACAAAGCTGGAAAAAAAGCTATGTAAGTAAGTAACTCTGTGGGTTAATCACTACCAGCAACCGCCGTCACATTACATGTAGTAGAGCTGAAGATCTTTGACGTCGGGTTCGGTCTTAATTTCTATCATTTTACACGGGCTTGGGCCAGGCTCGGGCTTGCCCTCCGGATTGCGCGGTAAATGAGCGGTCAGGTGATGCGTTTCGATTAGCGTGAAAATGAAAAATGGAGGCTGGCCTCTGGAGAACTTATTTTATTTCTTTTTTTTTTTAATTTTTGCTTTAGATGTCAGCTTGCCCAATAGTCATAACAGACAAAAACATGAGAATAAGACCCATGATGTTTTCACATGGTGTGTATAAGAAGCTGTGAAGTGTTCCAGCAACTTAAAAGCTTCCAGGTGAATAAATACAGACCTGCAGATTTGTGCCTGTTTGTTACTGACATGTCGCAAGGGGCACTGCATAATTCATGGAGGACAACTGTGTTGCACTGCTTTTGCATAACACTGCATTGCACTTGGCACTCTGCACCGAAGGCACTGAGGGAAAATCTTTTCCAGCAATGTCCAACATTACATAAACCGTAGTTCCGTAGCATCAACAGCAGCACCAGTGATGGCTCTGGATATAAATAGGTCTCCTTTTTATCTGACTGCCCACACAGGTGGCTGACACCTGCATACTCTGCTGCAGAGCCGGAGATTTATTGTATAAATATATGGTTGGTGTCAAAGAGCGGTTCAGGATTTTTAGGAGGAAAATGAGAGGAATATGAAGAAGAGATACAAATGTTGAGAAAAAAAAAAAAAAGGAAGAAAAAAAAAAAAAAAAAAAAAAGGAAGGAAAAACCTTTTATGGTGTGCAGGCAAAAAAAAGTGTTCCCTTCACTTTCTTGTCCTCATTTCTCAATCCAACCCCCTGATATCTCACATTTCATTCTTTCCATTTTCCTGTTTTTCGTTCATCACCCCCCCTCCTCCAGATGCAACATTAGACTCTCATTCTCTGTCCCTCACCCACTCTCTTTTTCACTGGCATCCTTTGAATTCTGTGACTCTTTGCCTTCTGTACCCACATACATATATACTCCCTCTTCTCTCTCTCTCTGTAAGCCACTTGTTACCATGGAAACCCCACAATAGGCGTTATGAAGCTAATAAGTAGAGAGAGCATGAGGGGTGGAATAGAGAAAAAAATATTATTGGAAAAATAAATGGGTGCCAATCTATTCCTGGTGTTCCCGGCGAGGAGAGCGTGGGAGAGACACAATGAGAAAGTCAGAGAGAGAAAAAACATGTACACATGTTATTATTCTTAATGTAAATGTACTTTTAACCATTTTGGACAGAACTGTTACAGTAAACCATCTGACGGCAGAAATTCAAATTAAATTCTTATAAAATCAACAGAGAAGATGAGGAAAGGACAATCTTGCCTGCAGTGCCTCAAGTTGCAGTATGTTTGCGTCAACACAGACCATTTTTTTCTCAAGCTAATGTTACGGGAACTTTTCAAATGTTGAAAATAAATAATATTGTTGTGGTTAAGTTGAAGCTAATCCCCCAAAAAATTGTAAGATGTTACTGTCAGGTAAGGGTTGTCACAGTTTCCCAACTGGTCACAGCTTTCAACCTATGATGAAGACGAAGATGCACTGTGCAAAATTGAAAATAACCAGTAGCTGGCTGTACAATGAATGCAGGATCGACAGGTTTAATGCATCTGGGAGCTCACAGGGGTAAAGATGTGTTATGCATTTAAGAAAGTCTGCAGCATCTTTTCAACCTTTTTGCAATTAAAATGAACTGCTGATCACTAGTAATACCATTATTAATTAGTATATATTAATCAGACCATTATTAAAAAAGAACTGAAATACAGATATGTTTCTGGGCAGTTGGTGCTAAATATTACTTATTACTTATTATTATAACGTCTTTCATTTAAAGGCAGACAATTTCAATTTGGCTCCTGTTAAAAAAAACGTTTCTCTATACGTGTTCTCCACTAAAAAATGTCTTGCTTGCAAGCATTGTGTGACTAAGTTATGGCAGAAAATTATAGATAATAGAACAATGTTAGGACAATATAGCATAAATTGTGAGTGCTATGGATTCTTTTTGAGAAAAGCGGCTGCTGTGTCACTGTCGATGCAGCCAGTCTACTCCCCAACAAGCAAGGGGCTCTGATGCCCATTTTCAGTTCTTGCTTATCAGCATCGATTACATGCCATAACCATCCGTAGTTATCACACCAGTCATGTGAAAACCAATCGCTAGCATCAGCATTAAAACATCTTCTTCCAAGTCATGAAATTCTTATGTATCCACAATTTTCCCATTCCACAAATAAACTTTGATAAACAGTAAATTAAACGTGTTGAAAGTAAAAACGAGGGCTTTTCAACACTGTGATTAATAACCACTCCTCAGTGTTTGTCCTCAGAAGACATCAGTCAGACATCAATGTCAGGTCCAAGACTAATTATTGTATGAACTGTATGTTCAAGAGGGAAATAACACACTCTTGTTGCATAAATACCATGGCAATGCTTCAATGAGAATAGTAGATAAGGATGTCTTATTCAGTTTTACATCTGTGCGTGCATGCACTTGTGGACTGATAATGAATGTGTTTTTCGTTCGAGGCACTACATAGATCAAAGTCTAGCTGGGCCTCTGAACTGCTCCTGGATGAAACAGACACACACATACACACCACACACACAAAATGCCTCCCGCCTGGTCCATTTCCCCTGCTTTGCCTCTTCTGTCTGTGCCTGATAACAGCAGGTGTGAAGGATAGTTGGACTGAAACCCAGGTGAGAGAATGACGTCCTCACGACCACGTCACCAGCGAACTATCGCCAGGGCCACCGCTTCGCCTTGACAGCAATGAATCTCATCGCTATGGTAACACATGATGACACAAAGGAAATGAAGGCTGGGAGTAAACCAGTGGTTCCCAAAGTATGGCATGGGGATACTGTGGGGTCCAGTGAAGTGGAGGGGTCCTTATGGTATCCCAGTGAAGTGGAAAAAAAGCTAAATTTCAACAAAATATACAGTATACATTTTTTATTATTTTTTTTTAAATACTGTAATTACTCTGGTGCTATTACCTGCCCATATACAGCGTAGACACCTTAGTGTTAAATCAATAGGAAAGATCCATACGGGGTAAAATGTTAGCAGAGGGGGATCACAGGGATAAACATTAGGTCATTTTAGGGATCATTATGTTGATGTCTGTATGTTCATATACAATCACATTAAAAAGTGCACGTGGATACTAAACATATTTGTATTATTTAGTATTTATGTTCCTTTTTTATTATGTGAACATAAACATAAGAGTACTGAAATGTGTGTATGTGCAGATTTAAGACGAAGCTGCCCTCATTATGAGATTCTTATGAGAAAACACCTCAATCATTACATTGAATATTCCTTTTGGAAGAGAATTTTTTTAACTCAGCAGGGTATGTCATTAGAGGAAACTAACAGTGTTTCATCTGGTCTGATGGTAACAGGGACTCCCAGCAGGCCTAATAGAACATCCTTTGCTGATGTCTTGGAGCTTAGTTTTTAAGATATCCGGTAGAGTCTTCCCCTGAAAGTGCTTGTTTGCATCCTAATTTCCAGTAAAACACACTTGGGATTAATATACCAGTTATGAAAGGTTTTCACCTCAAAAAACCTTTGAAAAGTCCTAAAGGCTAGCAGTTCTCTAGCTCGCCAGCTACAGTTGTTGAACTTACCCTGAGAGTAGGCACTACGTCACTTATAGCACCACCAACAGCTATTTATATGCACTTGGCTTTGGCACTTTCGGGGGAACGGAAGGCCTTTACTCAACACTGAAATTCTCTTCATGGCCTGATACAACCTGCCAAACACACCAGTAGATCTATCATTAATAAGTCATGTTGTGCGGCTATACATTTGTCTTGCCCACATGACTTTATCTAAAGGTCAAAACCCTGTGTAGAATTATTGAGTGCTTGCTGACAATGCTGTAGGCTGAAATGTACTAAAATGTACTCTGAATTGACAAATTATTTCTGGTACTAGTATATTTTTGGTCAGTTTCAGCATATTCTGAATCATATATTTAAATCACCTTACGCTTTGCCTACATTGAACGCGTTAACGTATGCAGACCGTCTGCGGAGCGTATGTCCCGCAGAATGTACACTGTAAACCCGAATGTTCAAAGTAATTAAATAGATTAAGTGGGGTATACTCAAAATTTTAGAAAAAGTTATACTAACTTAATTTTGTCAAGTTGGTGTAACATGTTCTTCATTTTTGAGTATTGTTAACTAATAATTTTTGATTAAATGGAACTATTTTGTGTATAAGTAAGCATAACTTAAAAACATAACTTAAGTGCAACTTAATAGAATTAAGTAATTACATACTAAGAATGATAAAGTCCTGTTATTTCTATTGTTTCAAATAGGGGTTATTTAAAAAAAAAACTTAATTTATATAGCACATGTTAAAATACAATAAAATCTCAAAGTGCTTCACCAAATAAGTAAAATTGATCATAATAAATAAATTGCAATCAGCAAATGGTCTGAAATGCATTAGACATTAGTGGAAGACAACATGTATTTATTTTATTTATTTTTTGTATTTTTAAAACAGTAACAATTTGATTGAGGCAAATGGTCTGAAATGCATTAGACATTAGTGGAGGACAAAATGTATTTATTTTTTGCATTTTTATTGTCATCAATTTAATGTTGCTTATATATTTTTTATTTTTTATTTAAGTGTTGAGCAGCTGCAGGGATCATTTTTTATGCCGAGTTAATCTCTGATTCAACCTGCGAACAGAAGGTGGTGCTAATATGCATACTACCTTCCTTACCGCTCTTTGGAAAAAAACAGAAGAAGAAAAGTTTGAACAACGCAGCAAGGCGGGAAGCAACAGACAGTAGGCTTGCAGAAGTTACTACCTAAGCAGCAGCAATCAGCCTCACTGGACTTACTGTAAGTTTTGAATGTTAATATTCATTCACTTTTACTTCTTTTATACATTATACATTTTTACATGCGTTTGTCTCAGAGAGTGTAGAACTTCTCCAAGCCCCCGCCCTTCACTGGCTTATCACGGAAGTCTTGTAGGGATTGGCAACTTGTCAGATATAGGTTAGCTGCTAAAGAGCTAGCTAGCTAGCTAGCTAATTAGCGCGACCACTAACGTTACACACTCCAGCAGCACAGCTAGCGACCTACCACTACCAGACTCACTGAAGAATTTTACGACGGATGAATCTAGTAATCACACGCTCATTCCCCGCTTAAAGGTGGTGTTAGAAAATGAGTTGTTAGTAGAAGCACTAACAGACACCTCATATGCGATAGTTAGTTTTTTGTTGATGGAAACTTTCAATAGTGCACCGCTAAGGTCCAATATCATATTAAAAGAGCATAAACGAGCATAATGAGTCAAACTGAGTTCCTACACTGCAAGTCCGCGCTCCCTGTAGCTTCTAGGGACGCTCGTTTTAAATTCTGTGTGAGCAGACTGTCTGAGACACGGAGATTGCTGTTAACAGAACACGAGTCAACTGCCCGTGCTCGCCCACTTGTGTTGCGTTGGTTTTAAAACAAACGACCCTGCTGGAGGCAAGCTGCTTTTCATGACAAAGATGAATAAAGTAAAATCCCTTAACAGTAAAGCTTTGGTTTGTAGAAATGGCATTATTGTTGATTAAGCATGCAGTAAGGTTCAAGTGCTGCTGCTTTTCTTTACAGTAATGTTAATTTTGCTTGATGGCTTTAGTAACTTCACACTTTAGGGATCAAATGAAAAGATCATTAACAGGGAACATTTATAAGTATTTATAATTCGACACTCTTTGAATGCTTTTACTTGTTCAGTTTCAGATCAGTTTATGCCTTTGCATCTCTCTGTTCCAGTTTCAAAAAGTTAAGGAAGATAACTGGAGATGTGATAAAGATACCAGGTAATCCAATGACACACACACACCTCTAAATACCAGTAACTTAAATTGGTTTTTTTTTTTCAGACAATGTTTTAGTGTGGTAACCCTAAATCATACACACTCCCACATACACATATCATTTGTTTATTCTACTTGCCTGTTTGATCAAAATAATGCTTTTTGCCGTATTCAAGTCAACAGTTCATGAATGTCTTCTGTTCACGAATATCATCTTCCTAATTGATATTTAACCTTTGGCACTGAACAGATCATATTTTACTTTGTATTTGCTTGCAAATATTGTTGAAGAAAGATGGTGGAGACCACATTTCCCCTATGCCGACAGACCATAGTGATATCCTGCCCACCAGTGAACGAGCTCATGGACCTCTGGCCTGGTCTCAAAATAGAGTCTGAGGTAATATGGATCAGCTCTCTCTTTTAAAGTGAAAATTGTGATTCTTACTCATTTGGCCAATATTTTTGCTTTATAAATGTGTGCTAGATTCTTCAAATTGGACTGTTTTTTTTAAGTGTTCTCCTCCTGCTGTTATTTCTATGCAGTTGTATGCAGAGTTCCAGCGGATTACAAATCAAAACCTGCCCAACACATGCTATGCTGAGCTTGACCGCCATCTTCCTCAACCGATGACCTTATTCAGACAGAAGGCATCAAAAACTGGGAAGACAGCAGATGCTCTGGCTAAAATTAAAAAAAAATCAATGATGAACAGGTAAATAGATTTTTACACATTTCATAGGTTGACCCAGTGGAACATTGAACAGGTTCAATGATTCAAATGAGCTTTGTGAATTTTGCAATTAGTCCACTTTATGTTTGCCATTTGTCTGATTGCATTAAAGATGTGAACAGGTTAGAAAGTGGTAAACTACCACCAAGGTTGCAGACCCTCAAGAATGGCTTAATGATGTAGAAACTCATCTGAAAAAAGGCTGCAGGGTAAAGCATTATAAAAGGCTAGTTCAAAGTTATCTCCTTTTGTCTAAATAATGCCTCAAAAAGTTACTGCACTACTTTGCAGGTGTTCAGCCAATAGGCCCAAACTACACAATATGCCTTTGTTCTCATTAATATAATGCAAAAGTAACGCTAATGTTTTGTATGTTTTAATGTTTTTCTTAACCATTGTGGGCTGCACAAGATGACCCACATTTCACTGTGCATTTGATACTGGTTATGTAAAACATTTACATTTTAGAGTTTTATGTGAAAATGTTCTTAAACAGTCTATAGAATTTTTGAAATTTCACCCAAATTGCTGCCCTGTTGCCTTACTCAGGAATTAACCAGGAAGCCAAAAGCAGTGTTTTTTTTCTTTTATAGCTGTAGCAAACAATAATTTCATTTTGGTATTATTTATTATTGTTTTTGATTACTCCGATTATTTTCCTGACTATCTGATTAGTTGTCTGGTCAATATCAGAAATTTGTGATACATATTTATTTCCTAGGGCCTTAAAGCAACACGCCTACTTATTGGGGCTTATTCCCCGTATCCCCCAGAGTTCGATAAGTCCATACATACCCTTCTCATCTCCGTGCGTGTCGTAACTCTGTCTGATGCACCCACGCCTAGCTTAGCACAGATCCTGGAGGTAACCGGCTCCATCTATGCTCCTAATAAGTGACAAAATAACGCCAACATTTTCCTATTTACATGTTGTGATTTGTATAGTCACAGCGTGTACGAATAACAAGGTCACATGAGACACAGCCATCTTCTAACCGTATACAAACTGGGAACTATATTCTCAGAAGGCAAAGCACTGCTACTTGGGTGGAGTGATTTGCTTGCAGAACTCCAGGCGAACTCTCTGCTCCTCACCACGGGGCTTCTCAGGTGCAAATCACTCTGCCCAAGTAGCAGAAGTATCAGTGCTTCACCCTTTCTGAGAATAGTTGTCAGTATGTATACGGTTAGAAGATGGCTGTTTCTCAGCAGCTAGCAGTGGGTGCGTCAGACACGCACGGAGATGAGAAGGGTATGTATGGACTTATCTAACTCTGGGGGATATGGGGAATAAGCTAAAATCCCAATAAGTCGGTGTGTTCCTTAAGTGACCAGGAACACATTTGGAAGGCTAGAAGTTTTTCTTCTTAAAAATCTCTCAAATGTATTTATTTATTTATATACAATTTATTTAAGTATATTTTAAAATTATTTTTTTATTCTATTTATTTTAATTTATAAATGTTTATTTATTTTTGTATTTAATTTTAAATTTAACTGTTCAAAAGCGGACTTTCATGACTTTTAGATATATTAAGTTAGGTAAACTTAATGTAAGTGAGGCAATCAGTTGCCACAAAATTTTTAAGTTTTGAGTCACATGTTTTTAAGTAAACAAACTCAACATATTTGACTAATGTGTACTTAAAACAATGACAACACAAACTAATAAACATTGAGTTTGGTTAACATAAACTGGTGTGGTTGTGTACTTATTTTTTTAAAGTTCTGTGAACTTATTCCTGTGGTTTGTAAACTCAAAACTTTAAGTCATAATAACTGAAAATAATTGAGCTGCCTTAACAGAAAACTGTAAGTCATATTAACTGCAAATATTTGAGTTGAGTTAAATGAGCACTTTTAATTTAACTGTTATCAAAAGGTACATGTAGCAATTCATCCAACCTTTTAAGTTCTGGAAAATTTTGACTTTTAAGTTAATCAACTTAAAAAAATTGTGGCAACTGATTGCCTCACATTTTTTGAGTTCTGGTAACTTATTCGGGTTTACAGTGTATCTTTTAACTGGCTACACCAGCTGCGCACACACAGCGTAGGATTGTGTGAGTCATAAAAGAAATATAGATACTTTATGATCCATTTCTGTGTAAAAGGGCCGCACATACCTCGTGGTAAAAAATATAAATTGAAGACTGTCCTATTTTTACGTTGTAGAGCGGATCTCCGCAGAGGATACGCACCACTACGCGCTGCCCTCGTGTCCGGTGTAGCCAGTTTCATTGATTATAATGGAAGCATAGTTTTGGAACGTCCGCTCCACTTACGTTACATGTGCATTGTAGCCAGCCCGTTAGACAGAAATCATGAAATGTTCATGGTGTGCCCTTCTTCCACAGTCCTGCAGTTCTTTCTAAGATCTGTTGTTAGCCTCTAAGGTGTTTGTCTCTTGGCTCTGGTCTCATGACAGGAGTCGAAATATGATTTAAATTTCCTGGTACCCAGGGCAAGAGGGTAAAAGCTTGATTTGGTTTGCAGGTTGAAAGAGCTGCAAAGCTACCAAAATACTACCGAATGAAAAAGGAGGCTTCAACACCAAGACTAAAGAAAGATGGCCTCAGCAGTGTTATTATAGTTAACTAAAAAGCTAAGAAATGAATGCATCACAAGGCCAAAGGTACAGTGTTATACAGACATTAAATATACTGACCTTCAGAGTGAGTGCATAAAACACATGCATTACTGATGCCATAACTGAATGGGGCTACAATAACCCAACTCCTCACTAAGTCACTAGCTGGCAAATATAAATGATAGATGTGGAAAGTCTGTGACAACAATCATAAAGTCTTTGATTTAATTGCTGTGCTTAGTGTCTATGCAGCAGACAGTCAAGAGACCTCACAGAGTATCAACAGTTTTCATATTGGGATATTCCCCTTGAGGGGATATTTGTGCTTCTGCTGATCCTCCTCCACAGTGAGATGAGAGGTCAGGGAGGAGTGTATTTCAGCAGACTCTCACTTCTGGCTGAGAGACAGCCTTTAACATTAATCGCTCTTCCATTCTTCTGACCGTTTCATGAGTCTTACCTGTGAGCGGACAGTCGTCGTTGGAGCCTGCAGAGTCCTCCTGGTTAGGGCTGAGTGGGGGGCTGGCAGGGGGGCTGGTGCTGAAGCTGGCGTAGCCCAGGGATGAGCTCACCTCGCTGGGCTCACAGCTGCGGTTGACCGGCCTCTGGACGTCCAGGGACGAAGACAGAGAGGTACGCTGCTTGGGCTGAATACAAGACAGGATGAAGAGCAGGACAACAGTTAGAAAGATGACAACCTTTATACTGTTTTTGGAGTGCTAAACTACTATATTCTGTCCTATGCAACTGGCCGTATCTTGGGTTTATCCATTTTTGTTCTTTGCTTTTCCTTTTAAGTGATTAACTTTATTTTACACATTAACAGTCATTGCTTTGGCTGCTTTATAAGTGTTTCATAGGCACAGAATGTTGGCTTCCAATCTGATATACACAAAATAAACAGTAACCTGCCAATTAAACACTTCCTGTGAGAAATTATGGTGCTCTCTCTTTCTACCGTCTACATGCTTGGCGCCATTTAAATTTGATATTGCATTTATTCTATTATGATAAATGCTCATTATTCCTATTTCATATTTTGTTATTCTTGTTTTAATAATGACCGATTTCTTTGTTTTATAGATCCATTTTTAAATATAATACTCGTAAATTCATTCTGACACCTGAACACGTGTGTGATGTAATAAGATATATATTGATTTCAACAGAGTGTATATAATGTAAAATTAAAATGCAAGTATAAAAAAATAGAGAGAGGGACAGAGGAAATAGAGAGAGAGAGAAAGTCATAATGATTGTTTTGCTTACAGCAAGTGAAATAGTGAGACAGTGTGAGAGAAAGCAAGGCAGAGGACAACTGAAACTGTAGACTGGCATCTCTAAACACATCTAGACTTACATAATGAGGCATTTGCAGCTCTAAACAATCTGCAGTCAAAACCTGCAGTCAAAATCTGCAGTCAAAAACGCGCGCGTGTGTGCGTGTGTGTGTGTGTGTGTGTGTGTGTGTGTGTGTGTGTGTGTGTGTACAAGTCACAGGATGTAGGCGAAGTGAATCAATAAAGTGAGACAGACACGTCAGGACAACCTTCATGAGACCTTCACTGTCTTGTATGTCACTCAAGGCACAAAAACTGAAGCTTGAGGGAGAAAGAGATGAGGGAGAGGTTATGAAAGGAAATGAAAGTAGAGGAGGAGAGAACACTCTTTTCCATGCACCGTGCACTCACATTGTGCTTTGAAGAGTCTTCAGATCGACTGAACTAAATTGAGATGAAAAACAAAAGCAAAACAAGAGCAGGGAAATAGGTTGAACAAGGGAAGGGCATGAACAATAAAAGAGAATTGGACAGGGAGAGAGGAAAAACAGTGGGTGGAAAGGTGGAAAGACAGTGAATGAAAATGGAATGGACTGATGAAAAAAAAGGGAAGGGGACAATGAACAGAAGAAAGAAATAATGGTGGGATAAACTTTTAGGTAGGAGATGAATGATGTTAGGCAAGAAGGAATGAAGGAAAAGAAGACAGAAAGACATGCTCACAATAAAAAAGAAATGGAAGAAAGTCAGAGAGTGAGCATAATTTAGGATGAAAGGAGGTAGAGAGGGAAGGAGCAAATAAAGGACAGAGGAGGAGATAGTTAGCATTACAAGGAAGAAAGGAACTAATAAGTCTATTTTCTTATAGTACTGCAGCGGTAATTTTGCGATAGCTGATGTCACACTTGTTACCACAACACAGGTTGCATGTTGTTAGCTGGTAACGTGTTATGTTGAAAGGAATTATGTCACTTGACTTCTTCCTCGTCACTCTTACCTGACTAGTACTAGCTAGTTAGCTTGGTTAGCAAGGTGACTAGCACTAGCTAGTTAGCAAGGTGCAACTGCATGTTGAACAAGACAGTTTTAGGAGACCAAAATGTTACAATTATTTTGATAAAGGTAAAACACACTGTGAAAGGGTCCAAGTTCTTAGACAAAAAAAAAAAACACGCCAAAACAAGTTCATGGCGATTTAAATGTCCAAATGCCACAGATACACATTGCTTAGTCTATCCTGTTGCTACTACAGCGACCTGTCAATTACATGGTAGCCACGCCCTAAAGAATACCCTGCTTTATCGTCTATTTTATTTTCAACTAGTGCAGTGCCCGTTCAAAACGGGCTGGTTGCTCGGCCTGTGGTATCACTGCTTGTAGCATTCTCCAGAACCATTTTCCCCCGAAATTACTTACAGAAGGACCCCATAACACTTCATATGCAACTCCACAGTAAACTACTGACTGTGTACTTCTACTTCAGAGAAAAACATTGTACTACTACATTTACCTGACAGAGAAATGTTACTGGTTATGATGCAGATTCAGATTTTACTACAAAATATCAAAATTACAATGTGATGTATTATTATCCATTCAACTATCCAGCATTAGAGTTGAAAGCTCTAAAGTAAATTTAAGTAAATTGTGCTGATAATGCCTCTCTTCACTTGAAGTAAACATTTGAATGCAGGACCTGTATATATCTGCATACAACCTTGCATAAAATTAAATGTGAAAACAGAATGCTGTGGAAGTAACTTTCATTATTAAAAAGGGAAAAGTATTAAAGGATTAGTTCGACATTTCGGAAAATATGCTTATTTAATTTCTTGCTGAAAGAAGATAAGCTTCATATATATATATATATATATATATATATATATATATATGTGTGTGTGTGTGTATGCCAATAATATGAAGCTACTGACTATAAGCCAAGCACAAAGACTGGAAACAGGTGGAAAAAGCTAACCTGGCACAGTCACTGCTCCTGGCCAAGAACAGTGAGCTGGCCGTAGCTTCATATTTAACGTACATTGGTATCGATCATCTCATAACTCTTGGCAAGTGTTTAGGGCATTTCTTTAACATTTCCATCAAAGGAAAAATCTGACCAAAATGCTAACACTATAGCTACTGTACATTCATTTCAAGGTCACATCAAGACACTTTCACACACATCAGTCCATCAAAGAGAATGTTTATGCACTCACCATTTTTAATTGCCATACATGAAGTGTCGTGAAGATAATAGGTAGATGCTCAGTCTAGACGCTAGTTCTGGGTTTATAACTAGGTTCACTCAGGTGTGTCGGCCAGAACACCACTTAGGCCAAATATTATGAAAGTAGCAGAAAGTAGAAAGTATGAAATAGAGATGGTTCGTATTCTGTTTATTTCTTCCTCATTTGTGTCTGTGTGGTTTTTCTACATGGAGAAATCCAGTATATACGAGGCACAGAGACTAAAGTCCCAAACTAAGCAGCTTCAACAGACCAGAATGCAGCACAGCACTGTGGAGAGTTGGTCCGTGGGGAATAACACCACAGCCGCAGTGTCCCGCAGAGACCAGGGATGTTTAAAGGACCAATGCATCAACCAAACAAGATCACAACAGCCCAGACAGGCAACCGGGAATAGGATGATGATGTATGAGCCCAACAGGGAGTCACCCTCACTGGGCCAGGGAACATTACACAAGCTTTCTGCCAGAAACGTGCATTTTTTAGCCCGCATGGAAACAGAACCCAAAATAAATTAGACGAAACAGCAATCAACCCAGAATGATTTAACTGCTGTAATATGAATCTGTGGTATTTCGAAGTGGGAGGTTGAGGCTGTGTGTGTGTGTGTGTGTGTGTGTCTTCTTTTGCGAGATATCTAATGTTTAATAAGTTTAATGGCAACTTCTTCCATTCATCCTTTAAGCATTTCTTTATTCCAGCACTTATCTCTGCATTGTGTACTGTATCTGGATTTGGCTTCTTTCTAACAACTAAAGGCATCTTCTCTCTGGACTCATGCTTATTAAGAGCTTGCACATGCACATAAACACATACACCCACACTGCAGCTCTGGCTGAGGCTTAGCGTTAACAATGTAAACGGGCAGCAGGCTAATGAACATGTCATGGCTGATTTGAAGGGGATTAATACACACACACACACACACACACACACACACACACACACACACACACACACACACACACACACACCTCCGTGCCTGACTAAACTACAGCACAAGACATTTTCCCTGCTGTAACAGCATCCCTGGGGGAAAACATGCCGTTTAACACCTCACTAATGTGTGTCTGTGCTAGGGCGCTAATAAATGACACACCCATTAGCTAAAAAGTGTAATTCCTCACCTAAGACGAGGTGAGGTGTACTTTGCCGTCTAAGTTGCTTGCACGCGTTAAAAAAATGCTCATTTCTGTGTGGAACTGAGGAATTGTGTGCTAAATTGTGAATAACAGCATAATCAATTCACATAAAATGATCATGATTAAAAGATCAGATACTGTACAATTGGGTATGGGCAGTGGTCATTATTGATGAATGAAACTTCAAGAGAAGTAAAATTTACTGTTCAAACTTTAGGAGCAATGCTTAAAAAAAAAAAAAATGTAAGTTGATTGTACCAGAGTCAGGGTTATTTATTCCAAAATGTTTTCATTTAGTAAATTAGCATGAGCAGCAGACTGAAAGGTAATTATCATAATGGTTTTAATTGATATTTTCAGTTGTTGAAGCAAACTTCTCTTCTGTTAGCATTAGCCATATATTAATGATGCTGTGTATGGAGCAATTCACGTCTTTTGTAGCCAGTGTTTTTTTTACTTCTTTTATATTCTCCCTTGTTTTTTCTGTTCTTATTTCAGTGGCTTCATACATTCACAGAAAAATGTAAACACTCAACAACAAAAAAAGCTGAGAAGAGCAGAGCAGATGATACATCAACAGCAGAGAGTAAAAAGAGAATAGAAAATAAAAAGTAGTAAACATCCAAACCCCCTCCTCCCAAGAAACAAACTTTTAACTGCAACTCTAAAACATACTCTACTATTCAGCTCTTGATTCTGCAATCCCCCTTTCTTCTAATACATTAGGGCGTTTCTTTTACTGATCAAGCTTCTTTTTTATTTTTCTCCTCAAGAAACATTTTTTTTAACGTTTCACTCAGGTTAGCCTTTCAGGTACTGACACACTTTTGAGACCATTTCAGTGACATTAACATATATAGTGCCCCCCCAAAGGCTCAAACATAGTTCATGCGGCAGTGTGTGTGGCTGTGCCTTTCCAGACACACATCCTCTGTCCACTGAAGTACTGTAGAGTTACTTGCTCTCTTATCTCTCTACTTTCATCAGGAAAGCTGAAAGACAATCTGACTTTAAAAAGCCTCTTTTTGCTTATTTGTTAACTGTTGGAAATAAAAAAAGTAAGTAAATATACTATTCTTACAATCTAAACAGTCTCTCAGCTTGTCATGATAAATGTGGTAGTGGAAGCATTCATGAGTAATAGATTAAGTTATTGCCTCTGCACAGCCTGATTTAATTAAAAGTTAAATTTCAGTCTGGTTGTTATTCTTGTGTCGTGTTACTGTGGGTTGCTGTTTGAACACTGACTCAATATCTATCGAGGGGTCAAGTCAGGTAGCTTTTTAAATCAAAAACACTTTTCTTAACCTAACCTAATCATCAAGGCATAATTGGCCTTTTCCTTTCACATTGTTTCATTTATACTAAATCAAGAAGTTCAGGAGTTTTCAGACACTTTCAGGTAAGTCTGGCTTCTGCGTGCTAAAATCAATTCAATATCATTGGAGGTTTTCTAGATTGCAATCTCAGAGCAAGCACTTTGTTTTTAGCTATTTTTTCCACACACAAAAAAAATCTTTCTCATACTGTTATTGTCTTCCCTTCCATATCTGCTATCATTCAACTTGGGTTTATTTACTCCTACTGTCTTCCAGTTTTGTCCATCATCTAAAATTGTGAGAAACTCAGTAAGCCTTACTGTAGCTCAACTTGAACAAGAAGTAATTCACCTTCTGTCCGTTATCTGTTATAAACAATAAAAGCAGTTTTCCCACCAAATCTATAGTGGCACACAGTTTAAAATACAGTGCAGAGGGCAGTAAAAGCTAGCAGACTTCTTGGCTCACAACTAATGAGGTGAATGAACTGCACGATTTATTGAAATCATCAAAATGCTACATACAAATCCTTTTAATACAAGTGGAAAATACCAGGAAATAGCTGAGATGTTAGCATTACCTTTAGTCAGTTCAATTAGCTGTGTATGACGCACGTCTCTCTCTGGGGCCACAGGCATTGTGCTGGCTGAGAAACCAATCACTACCACACACTCTCACACACATACTGTATAAAGGTCTCCTAGTTGTCCCAGCAACTTTCAGGTGGAGCACTCGAAGCCTGCAGCTATGATGAGGAATGAGCTGACCAAGGTACGTGACAGAAAAACCTTTTTTTTCCTTGACCTTCTGGTCCTTCTCTCTCTTTTATCACTCTTTTTGTTTCCTGCTACCCTCTTTTCTTGCCATCCCTCTTTAAATAGCTGACATTATTACTCTAACTGTTTATTGAGCATGTATGGTCTTGCAAAAACTCCAATATGGGCTCGATAAAGAGCTGGCACAAATGCAGTCATATTCATAGATCTGTACAGTGTAGAAATGTACTGTAATTATGCACATACCCAAAGAAATTTGCTGGAAGAATAACTGACTGGAGCAACTTTGTCAGAGAGGGATCATCAAGTGACTGTGTGTGTATTCAGCACAAACACAGCCTCAGCAGCTAAATGATTGATGAGTGTGAACAGATTAATGAGCTCTAACTGCCAAAGTGATTAGTGATCTGTCTGCGTACGCGTGTGTGTTATAGTAAAGAATCAGGTGATTTTCTGTCAGTAAAGCAGCTTTAATATAAATTCCTCAAATGGAAATATATAGAAATGCTAATGAAATAATGGTTATCTAACAGCAACATGGCTTCATTGCTCAATTGTTAAAAATGTGGTCATACAAGCTTAACTTGGCTTATAAACTGACAGCATGTCTGAGATGTACTGTGGAGCCAGACCAGCAAGTGCTTTGTAAACCAAAAGTAGGACTTTGAATTGAATTCTGAAAACAACAGGTAACCAATGAAGTTATATTAGTTATCTGGTCTAATCTTTTTGTACTGGTTAGAGTTCTGAAAAAGTTGTAATCTATGGAATGTTTTGTTTGGAAAGCCCATAAAAAGATCAAACAGCTGGAGGCCTAGTTGCTCACCTGGTAGAGCGGGCGCTCATATATAGAGGTTTACTCCTCGATGCAGCGGCCGCGGGTTCGACTCCGACCTGCGGCCCTCTGCTGCATGTCACTCCCCCTCTCTCTCCCCTTTCAAGTCTAAGCTGTCCTATACAAATAAAGGCCTTAAATGCCCAAAAATAATCTTTAAAAAGAAAGAAGAGAAAAAAATGACATGATCTAATTGTAGATGTTTAACTTTCTTAACCAGCTGCTTATTTACTTCTTCACTAGCCATTTTGAGCTAGCAGGTAGCCTACAATTAGCCTGTGTAAGCTCGCGAGTTGCATATCGAGGTGTTGATTGGCAGTGGGATTAGTAGTCCTAGCAATTATATTACATTTGTCTTACATTAGTTATTTGATTAAATGGTAATATCAACAATAATCTTTCATTGGGCTTTAAAATTAAGTTTTCCATAATCTCATATGTTTACATTTGAACTGAGAACAGCACGCTTTTACTGTTTTGAACCTTTCACAGATTTCCAATGGGGTCTGGCCCAGCAGTGCAGTTTAAAAAGTATATCTTTAAGCTGGTAGAGCCTGGCAGCCTTTTTTGTTATTGTCTTGTTTGTTCACTATAATTATGCTGTCATCTCAAAATTACTCTACGCGGAAGTTAAAATTATACGTATCACCTTTTAGTTCACAAGATCTGTGGTGGTCAAAACAAACCAAGCGGAAAAGGCAGGCTATTATTAGACTATCCCTATTTCGTGTATATGTTACCATCTGGCTGAAGGTATAGGATGCCATCTCTCTGAACCAAACAGGCAGGATTACTTGTGCCTATCAGTATTGCACTGCTAGACAAACTGTGAAACAAAATAACATCCTCTGTGTGTGAGGATGCTGCACCTTATAATATGTCGTGAATATAGGTCTATAATAATGTTGAGGTGTTCAGTCGATGTTTGTTCTGTCGTTGTCAATGTTATGATAGAGGTCTGTTTATATCTGTCGATTGTTGTTTGGCACACTAATCAATCTATCTATCTATCCATCCATCCATCCATCCATCCATCTATACAGTACTGTGCAAAAGTTTTAGGCAGGTATGAAAAAATGCTGTAAACTAAAAATGCTTTCAAAAATGGAAGTGTAAATAGTTTATTTTCATCAATTAACAAAATGCAGTGAATGACCAGAAGAGGAATCTAAATCAAATCAATATTTGGTGTGACCACCCTTGCCTTCAAGACAGCATCAATTATTTTAGGTACACTTGCACACAGTTTTTGAAGGAACTCGGCTGGTAGGTTGTTCCAAACATCTTGGAGAACCACAGATCTTCTGTGGATGTAGGCTTCCTCAAATCCTTCTGTCTCTTCATGTTATCCCAGACAGACTCGATGATGCTGAGATCAGGGCTCTGTGGGGGCCATGCCATCACTTCCAGGACTTCTTGTTCTTCTTTACACTGAAGATACTTCTTAATGACCTTGGCTGTATGTTTGGGGTCGTTGTCCTGCTGCAGAATAAATTTGGGGCCAATCATATGCCTCCCTGATGGTATTGCATGATGGATAAGTATCTGCCTGTATTTCGCAGCATTCAGGACACCATTAATCCTGACCAAATCTCCAACTCCATTTGCAGAAATGCAGCCCCAAACTTGCAAGGAACCTCCACCATGCTTCCTGTGCCTGCAGACACTCATTATTGTACCACTCTCAAGCCCTTCGGCGAACAAACTGCCTTCTGCTACAGCCAAATATTAGAAATGTTGACTCATCAGTCCAGAGCACCTGCTGCCATTTTTCTACACCCTAGTTCCTATGTTTTCGTGCATAGTTGAGTCGCTTGGCCTTGTTTCCATGTCGGAGGTATGGCTTCTTTTTGGGTGCAACTCTTCCATGAAGACCACTTCTGGCCAGACTTCTCCGGACAGTAGGTGGGTGTACCTGGGTCCCACTGGTTTCTGCCAGTTCTGAGCTGATGGCACTACTGGACATCTTCCGATTTGAAGGGAAATAAGCTTGATGTGTTTTTCATCTGCTGCACTAAGTTTCCTTGGCCGACCACTGCGTCTACGATCCTCAACGTTGCCCGTTTCTTTGTGCTTTTTCAAAGAGCTTGAACAACACATTTTGAAACACCAGTCTGCTTTGAAATATTTGTCTGGGAGATACCTTGCTGATGCAGTATAACTACCTTGTGTCTTGTTGCTGTGCTCTGTCTTGCCATAGTGTATGACCTGTGACATGAAACTGTCTTCCACAACCTCACCTTGGTAGCAGAGTTTGGCAGTTTTAAGCCTCCTACACAGCTTTTTCTGTTTCAGTTAATGACTTTGTTTCAACCAACATGTGACATTGATAATAATAATAATAACAATAATAATAATAATAATAAATTTAATTTACATAGTGCTTTTCACTAACTCAAAGTTGCTTTACAGGGCATAGATAATAAAAACAAAGCACAACAAAACAAAACAGAACAAAACAAAACAAAGCAAAACAAAACAAGATGAAAAGGGAGGGGGCGTGGGGCTATGGATAGGCAGAGGTGAAGAGATGGGTCTTGAGGCGGGACTGGAAGATGGTGAGGGACTCAGAGGTGCGGATCTCTTGGGGGAGGGAGTTCCAGAGCCTGGGAGCTGCCCTGGAGAAGGCTCTGTCCCCAAAACTGCGGAGGTTGGACTTGTGGATGCAGAGGAGACTGGCTGAGGTGGATCTGAGGGACTGTGAGGGTAGGTACAGGGAGAGGAGGTCAGTAAGGTATGAGGGGGCCAGATGGTGGAGGGCTTTGTAGGTGAGGACCAGGATTTTGTAGGTGATCCGGTGGGAGATAGGAAGCCAGTGGAGTTGTTTTAGGACTGGAGTGATGTGGTGCCAGGATTTGGAGCGGGTGATGAGGCGGGCGGCTGCGTTCTGGACCAGTTGGAGTCGGTTGATGTTGGTAGAGCTGATGCCAAGGAGATGTCAGTGGCAGTAGTCCAGTCAGGAGGAGATGAAGGCGTGGATGAGTCTTTCAGCAGCGGGGGTGTGAGAGAGGTGAAAGGAGGAGGTTTTAATGACATGACGGATGTGGGGCTCAAGGGTGAGGGTGGAATCAAAGATCACGCCAAGGTTGCAGGCCTGGGGAGATGGGGAGACAATGGTGCCGTCAATGGTGAGAGTGGGGTTATTGATTTCGCTGAGTGTGGACTTGGAGCCTATGAGGAGGAATTCTGTTTTATCGCTGTTGAGTTTGAGGAAGTTGTGTTGCATCGAGGTTTTAATAGCTGTCAGACAGGAGTACATGTGGGAGAGGGGAGGATTGTGGGGGGTTTTGGTGCTGAGGTAGATCTGGGTGTCATCGGCGTAACAGTGCAAGTCCAGGTTGAAGTGGCGGAGTATCTAGGAGGATGTAGATGATGAAGAGGAGGGGGCCGAGTACGGAGCCTTGGGGAACACCTTAAGTGACGGTGGCTGTGGCAGAGGTGTGGTTATGGAGAGAGATGAAGTGGGATCTGTTGGAAAGGTAGGAGCGGAGCCAGCTGAGTGCAGTACCTTCAATACCGAGGTCTTTGAGTCTGATGAGCAGGATGTTATGGCTCACGGTATCGAAGGCTGCACTCAGGTCGAGGAGGATAAGGATGTTGAGGGAACCGGTGTCAGCAGAGGTGAGGAGGTTGTTGATGAGCATTAGCACCTGTTTGATATAATTGGTTGATCATACACCTGACTACAATCCTACAAAATCCCTGACTTTTTGCAAGTGTACCTATAACAATTGATGCTGGTTTGAAGGCAAAGGGTAGTAACACCAAATATTCATGTGATTTAGATTTTTCTTTTGTTCGCTCACTTTGCATTTTGTAAATTGATAAAAAATAAACAATCATTATTTATATTTTTGAAAGCCTTCTTAGTTTACAGCATTTTTTTCACACCTGCCTAAGACTTTTGCACAGTACTGTATCTATCTAGTTATGCAGTTTAATCAGGAAGATCCTCCCCGGGGGGATTTTAAACAAACTAGTTGCTAGCCTGCTTCGTAAAGCTCTAATACACTCTCCTATGTAACAGCTGTGTTCTATTCTGTACATTTACCATCAAGTGCTTGTTGTGCGTGTGTCTGCATCATCTCAACCTCTGAATGGGAGAATATCTACTATCCACTCCTTCATAAAGCATCAGAAACCAGTTAGCCTACCTTATCTGCACTCCACTCTGAGTATGTGTCTGAGTGTGTGCATGTGGTGAGGAAAGCCAGATTGTCACTGTGTACATTCTTGTATGTATTCACACATATGTAACAGTGCTTGCATGTGTGACAGTAGATCTGAATGTGTGCAATGGATATTATAGATCTACATTTATGTATGTATGTGTGTGTGTGTGTGTGTGTGTGTGTGTGTGTGTGTGTGTGTGGGTGTCCACTATGACATGCAGTCACACTTGGAAAGCAATGACAAACAGAAGCTGTTTTCTATTAGTGGATCACACTCACACACTCTCTCTCACACACACACACACACACACACACACACACACACACACACACACACACACAATGTTATTGTGACCATGTGATTGTCTGAAATGCCAGCTTCAATGTCAATGTCAAATTTATGTATATAGCACATTAAAACAACTGTGGTGGACCAATGTGTCTGGCTTTTTTTAACCCATGGGAAATCATGTGTTTTAATAATTTGCGCTGTCCCCTTTCATAAATAAACTAAACTCAACAAGGGAAAATATCAAATACAGAATTATCACGTAAAATACATTGTTACAAATAACATGAAACAACAAAACACGTTAAAAGACATTTGACGCCCAGACTCAGCTAGGACCAGAGGCCAGAGTAAAAAGGTGTCTTTAGCAGGGATGTTACGTGCCATGTTTTGTTTTGTTTTGCTGTGTTGTCTGCCTGTGTGTGTAATTCTCTTCAGGTGTGTGCTGGTGATGTAACTCCCGCGGCTGGCGCTGATCAGCTGATCAGGGAAGGTGTTAAATGGCTGTGCCAAGCCAGAGTGAGGGTGAAGCTTCAGTGGAAGCCAGCCAGAGACGGAGAGTGGGAGTTCCAGTGGAAACCAGTGAGAGACAGAGAGAGGAGCCAGTAGCGTACAAGAGCCAGTGGGCCAGTGGTGTTCTGTTTTGTTGGTTGTTATTCGTATTCCTTTTGAAGATTGTTTTGTGTTTATTTCGCTAGATTGCATAATAAATCCTTTAAGTTAACTTGGAAGCGTTTCCGCCTTTCCTTTTGTTTTCTCTCCCGGTTTATTATTTAGATTGTTTGCATCCTCCACCCCTAGATATAAATAGGGACGTAACAAGGGACTTAAAAGTATAGTCTGCGCCTCTCGAATATATTCAATGGAAGGCTATTCCAGAGGATGGGAGCACCCACCGCAAAAGCTTGATCCCCTCTACTTTTTAGCCTAGCTTTTGGTACATCCAAAAGCAAGTGGTTGGTTGATTTCAATGTTCTGACTGGTGAATAGTGATGTAAAAGTTCAGCCAGATACAAAGGGGACAAACCATTTAAAGCCTTCAGCCTTTTGTAGATGCAAACATGAGGTTATATGTTGATTGTAACTAGGAATATCTTAGGCACGAAATGGTTATTATAGTTTACTGTTAAGACAGAGACACACACACACACACACACACACACACGCATGAACACAAAAGACGCAAAGTAGGACACGTGCCAGTGGGTATGAAACCGATAACCCCATGATGCAGTATGAATCTCTGTCATTCTTGCTTTCGCTCTTTCTGCTTCTTTTTAGTTTGAGTATTCTCACATTCTTTGTGTTTCACATCCCATCTGCTCATGAGTGTGATCAAAAGCTTGTGGAGACTAACATGTCCAGCTGACAGTTTGGACAAGAAGCAAGCGATTCATAAATAAAAAAGACCCAAGCAATAAGCCCATGGATTTCACTCAGCTGATCTCTTTACGCTTTTACCAAGAGATCACATGTTTTTTTTAATCATCAACTAGCTTGTGGTCAGTTTCCTTTAAACCCCGGAGTTAAAGACCAAAATTACTCAGAAGACATTTTTATTTACAGCAACAGCCTTGGGGAACCTCGTCAGATCGGGGAGGTTGGTTTACACACTGTAAGAAATGTGCAAAGTAGCAAGTCATTGTGTCTCACAGCAGTGTTCAAATATTTGTTCTTATATTCAAAGAAATTATGCCATATAGGCATATACATCAACTTGTTTTAAGTCTAGTTTTATTGGGTACTGAATTTAAGAAAAATCTTAAATTGCAATAAGAGTAAAATTAAACTGCAAATTACTTGTTTAAAGAAATGTAAGACTTAAGCTACGTCCACACTAATACGTTTTTGTCTTAAACTGCTTTTAAAGGTGCTCTAAGCGATGTTGGGTGACAGCACTTCTTCAAATGACAGTATAAAATAGAGTCATTAAATAAACAGTTTCTGTGTACGTATTTCTGTAGTTATTGAAAATTTGAATACCAAGATCCCTAAAGGGATCCCATCAGATGTTTTATTCAATTTTGTTCACAGCAACCTAGATATGATTTAAAAAAAAGAGTTATATTACTTACAGGATGGCAGTAAACCATCTGATCAAATCATCCTTACATCCTTACTGTATCACATTCACCGTGTTTACAAACAGTGAAATTTAATCAATACTTTGCTGAAGTCCCTTCTGGAAGCTTGAAAGCCCACATTAATATTCTAATACTGAAAACAGGAGGGACTATAGCACTACACCAGACCCTTCTATACATGTTGCAACAGTCATGTGCATGTTAGCCTGAGTGTTTGGCGTACAGTGTCTACTGATGAAATAGCCAGCAGGAGCACTAGAATAAAATGAAATAAATTCTAGAGAATTCATTAAGCACTATAAAATTGAACTCTGGTGCTCCTTGATTATGTGCACTTCAAGCTGAGCAGACGCCCGCTAGGCATCGCATGTGATCCCTCTACACACATTAGTTAACAAGCCAAAGACAGACCTTATGAGGAGGCGAGGTAAGGAAAAAAGGGTGGAAAAGAACATGTTGAGGTGAGTAAAGGACATTCAGAGAGAGAGTTAGAGGCAGGTGAAGGCAGGTTTGATCTACTTTAACAAGCCATTCTGTCTCATTATGAGCCCTAAAACTAGTATTTTCTTAAATTTCTTCTAAAGTTAAAGAAAAGAAACCAGTGTCTTTATCTTGAATAAGGAGGAAACACTTGATTCAGGGAAATTCTTGAAAAAAAGATTGATTTACAAGATAACTGTCTCACCCCACCGTGCAACCTTTTGCCTATTCTTCAGTAAGATATATCACAAGACTAAACAAGCAGTTCAGAAGGATATATATTTCAGCGTTATGTCAAGCATCACCCGCAGACTGAGAAAACAACTGACTTTAATTATTAAGGTTCAAAACGTTTGCGCTGAGCTTGTGTGTCTGATACTATCTTCCCAGTGACAAGGTGAGAGGACTAAATTAATCTCAAGTCACTCAGGTGGTTGATTTGCTGTTGCTTTTGAATTGCTGAATGTTGATTTGAAGTTATTCATGCGCCCCATTATTAAATCTATTCTGTTGTACAAGTCTGTTACCAAAGTAACAGACTGTGAAGTTTTCTGAGCACTACAACCGGCTTTAGAATAAAGCCAATGTTATCTACATCTGATATGATGATGCTGTAGCATATCGATTGCAGATTTCTTTAACACTAAACTGGTTGCCCAGGAAATCCCTCCCCTGAAATTAAAATTAAATGAAATTAAATAATAATTATCCTGATGCAGCGTTTTTTATTAGATTCCACACAAATATGCATTAGACATTTCTGTATTATAATTTCAGCAGTAGATGATGAGCCCACCTTAGCTTCAGGCTGCCTGAAGAATGCATTTTAACAGTCTGCTGGACTTGGTTTCTCAATTTGGATCACCTAAGATAGTTATCAAGGTCAGACCTTCACTTTAATGATTAAACGATCAATTAAACGGTTTAGATGATGACCAACTTCTGTCACTTGAGTTAAAAATGCAGCTGTTCAGATGGAGGTTAGGAGCAAAAAGATGATTCATGTAGCCTACATAACAAGATTCTTAGCTTCCATGATTCTGACTAAAATCACAAAATAGTAAATTCAATTCTTGTTTGCTAATAACATTACAGTTTCTCCTAAATATGATACACCACACTCTTACTGCAGTTTTTGCATGCTTTTCATCGACTGCCATGCAAAACACAACTGGCAACTAAAAGTTAAGCTAACCAGTCTTTATTAAAGTAAAACTGGACTAATATATTGACAGACAAGCAGTTTATATTTTTGAAAAGGTTAAGGTAACTGCAACATTCCGTCTGCATGTAATTAATGTAAACATATTCATGCTCTCGTCCTTTCAAGAGTTGCAATTGCTGTAAGACACCTTGGTGGGGACAACCGAGCACACAGGCGAAAGTCATCGAAAGCGGGAAAATCTGCACATACAGTATGTCTCTTTGTTTGAACTTTCATAATGGCTGCATGTCACCTTGGTATAGTGTTGTTTTCTATGACGTTCTTTCCTCATTTTTCTCTAAATTATGTTGGCTAGGGTGTTTTTTTTGAAGGAGGGGGAAGAGGAAGTGATCGGCTGGGAGGTGACATAGCCCAACAACTCAATTCTTAATAGGCGCCCAGCTGGGGAAGCTGCAGAACACATTGCTTCAAAGCCACGATTATTAAGGTCTGTGTGTGCAGTTGATGGAGAATTGTGCACAATGCAGCCTTAGACATTGATCAGGAAGTCGTCTGTGTATACATCCACAGTAATACAGTTTATTGTACAGTAAACCAACAAGCACAGACTCTCAAACCTAGGACAGGGGCTCATCTGGGTTTCTGTAACCAGGTGTGGGTGCGTGTGTGCGTGTGTGCGTGCGTGTGTGTGTGTGTGTGTGTGTGTGTGTGTGTGTGCGTGTGTGCACGTGTGTGTGTGTGTGTGTGTGTGCACTCACCTGTGGGCGGATGACTCTCTCAATGTTCTTCAAGGCTGTGTCGGGGGAGGGGGGGGAGCAGTCTGGAGTGGGGCCCGTCGAGCAGTTGCCATGGTTACCGTGCTCCCCCTCACTCACCGTTACATGGGACAAGTGACCTTGGAGAGAGAGAGAGAGAGAGAGAGAGAGAGATTTGTTTTTATTCATTACAGTATTGTGTTTTATGTTGCAATCACTATCATTGTACACTAGACCCAGAAGGAATTCATGCTAACGCCAGGATCAGAAGGCAAGCCATTTGCTTCTTTCAGGATGGTCACTACGTCCAATGGTGATCATAGTCCTGCCATGACTTGGCAGACAGACATGTCAGATTAGACGTTGGATCACAACCAGCTTCATTTCAGGCATCTCAAATTGGGGTGTGCAAAAAAATCGATTCACATTCATATCACGATTCAAGCTCTACAGATTCAAAATCGATTTTTTTTTTTTTTTATTGTATGTGTACTGCAATCATATGGGAAAAGTAACTACATTTACATACTGTGAATCGTTTTTTTAATCGAGAATCATTTTTGAATCGAAAATAAATTTTGAATCGAATCTTGAGCCTAAAAATCGATATTGAATCGTGACATTTTCTGAATCGTGCACCCCTAATCTCAAAACAAAACAACAACTTAAGTAGCTGGGGGGAAAAAAAGGCACAAAATGAGCTTGTGCAGCATAATTCCAGTTGTAAAGCTAGTGTGCTTTGTGCTCCATCCTAATTATCTTTTTGAAACTTGTCCTGGTCGCTTCAGTTATGAAGAGGGAAGATTTAGGGTTACTGTAGAGCGGCACCAGCCAACTAACTTTAATGTTATATTGGCAAATGACTCCTTAGTGCAATTTTGGGTAAAGTGAGAAATGAAAAACAGGGTTTAGCTACAATGTGTCGCCCACCTAACGTGCAATCACAGAGATGATAGCATGAGCGAGAGGTGAGGAGAGTGTATTTTCCAAATTGACAAGTGTCGGCAGCAACCAGGAAATATGACTGCTGCCCAGTGCAGTTTGATGTCTGTCTCAGTTCTTCACACACAAGTGTGTGCGTGCAGCTGAGTGCAGAACCGAGTGTCAGAACTAATTTCCCCAGTGTACGATCATTTAGCAGAGGGTAGGGTGAAAAAACACAAGAAGAAGAGAAGAAGAAGGGAAAAAAGGAGAGGGAAGTGCTGAAGTAGCCAAATTAAATTTCAGAGGGGGAAAGCATTTGTCTTCATCAAGAAGGACACAAAACACAGACCAACACACCTTTCCAAAAATATTACAGAGTTGCTGGCACACACACACACACACATATACATATATACACACACACATATATATATATATACACATATATATATATATATATATATATATATATATATAGATATCTATATATATCTATATCTCTATCTATCTATATATATATCTCTATCTCTCTATCTCTCTCTCTCTCTCTCTCTTTCTGTTAGCTGCCACCTGCCAACTTGGATCCTATCAGATGGCAGAATATCATCCAATTATGGTGACACTCAGCCAGGACTTTTAACACACACACACACACACACACACACACACACACACACAGTAACAGCAGAGTCATACTGTATATTTCCTGTTGCTTAAAGATTTCAAACCAATTTCAAACCAAAAACTGGAAATAAAAACAACATTCCTTATTTTTTACTATTTTCTAATGTAGCTGAAGGTGTGATTTTTTTTTTTACTACTCCCACTCATCTTTCTCACCTTTTAAAAAAAACAAAACACACAAAAAAAGTGGTGCTGGTGATGATATTTTGTATAATGACACTAAGAGCCCTGCAATTCAGCCAGAGGCCGACGGGGCCCAACTTATTTACGCCCCTGGGGCCGGGTTTCACACCAATTTTCATGTCAAGAGCTCACATGCAAGCTGGTTACCAGGCCTGTATTAGACTTCTCCTTCTTATGTTTTAGACATCCAATAACGTTACATGTGTTGTGGAACAGAGCTACGCTAGCTAGCTAGCGAGCAAGTTGAGCATCAAGCTAGGTGACGTAAATTGTGTCAGACGAGAGATGTAGTTCACTGAGCGGTTTCACACAAAACTAAGTGGTCACGACAAACCTACGGCTAACTGAGACTTTCTTCGGTTGAAAAATTATCTTTTAAATTGACTAACATCATATATGTAATCCATGGCTCAATTCAAACGGGATCAAAAAATTATTTGCCTCTCCCTGTTTCACTACCGTTCATATTTTTTCCGAATTAGGGTCCCATAAGGTCCACCGGAAGGGGAGGGACTTCACCTCTCTATAGTGATATGGCTTCCTGTAATTTAATTAGATGGGATCAACTTTACATTTCATTTGCCAGGATGTTTAGCGAACTGAGGTGGATTTCTTTTGTATGCTTAGAAAGGATTAACAAGTGAATTTTAATTATAATGTAATCATCTTCATAAGACAAAAAAATAAGTGACCAAGACACTAGAGACTAGCCTCTCTGAAGAGAGGCACTTTTCTGTCCACGTCTTCTGGTATTTGATGTTAAACTTTGTTTTATAAATGTTATTCTTTTTAGATTTGTAATTATACAGTAGCATCATTACACTCAGTGGTGGATACGAACATGGACAAAAAGTCTGGCATGTTCTCACTTTTTAAAAACATCATTAGAAAAACAGGATAGTAGCAGGGTTATAGTCAGTTTTAGAAATAAAAATACTTAGGTCATGATGAAATACTGCATGCTTGTGGAAAAAATACTGGTTATAAAAATACTGGAATTAGTCAAATAACTAACTGTAAAATGTTAACCCACACCAGGTTACTAAAATCTCTTAATTCCCAGAAAAGACATCAAAGACACCCCTCCACTCCAGCCGTGCTTGGCTGACACGACGCTGTTCCCAACTCTTTTAATGACAATTTTTGATTATCTGCTCTTTTGTTGTTGCTGGATCATTACGTCTAAATTACTAAAGTACTACTACTACTTTGTTGCCAATCCAACTTTTGTTTGAGTCACTGACTTCAAAGCCTCATCTCTTTCCAAGAAACGCTGATTTAAATTGCTTTGCTCTCTGGTCAGCAGCATTTGGACACTTGGCTTTGAAGTATCCAGTCAACGTTAGGTTTGATCTTAGGTGTTGTCTCCTTACATCTCAGCTTTTGTTTGTTGTTTGCTTGCAACTTTGGACTTCGGTCTTTGATTAGGGTTTTTGAAGCACATGAATATCTTAAAGGTCCGTCAAGCTGCAAATTTAAATTCAACTTAAGTTCATTTTAAGACATTTTCTGTGAAATGTGTGAGACTGAGTGCAAGGGCATTGGAAGATATGTCTAAGAAATGAGATTGGATCCTCCAAACTTCTTCAGTAAAGTCCTTTAGGGGAAAGTGACATAGCTTCCCAGCATGCTCTCATATCTGGAGTATCAACGCATGTGTTTTCATGTGTGCATGCGTGTGCAAACACAGACGCAGATGCATGTACTTACTAGATTTTACTTGGGGTTGTGCAAGTACACAGATGTAGACACAAATAGACACACACCATAAAGAGCTGCCTGGGGCTGAATCAGTGATTGAATGTGGGCGTAAATAGATAAAACAAAAACAGGAAAAGAGAGAAAGGATGCACCAGAGGGATATAAATATATATATAGATAGAGATTGAGGTTTTGTCCTATTGAGTAAATAAGCCTGTCAACACTAAGGCTTTGATGATGGGTGTGTGTGTGTGTGTGTGTGTGTGTGTGTGTGTGTGTGTGTGTCTGTGCTTTTTTCAGATCTGTGTTGAGCTCACTCCTGGGAAATCTCAGCTCTCCTTGTAAAAGGCGATATGTGTTTGTGTATGAGTATGCATATAATGGTGCATACAGTATACATAACACATGCATGAGTGTACAGTATATGTGAACTGTAGGGTATTATACCTACACTGTTTACATCCATATGTTTAGGTCCACGTGTGTGTGTAGAGAGAGGCACCGTCTCTGGGAAAATGTGAAACTTTGAAATGCTTTAACAGCTTTCACAGGATTCAGATATTGCATGCCAAGCACACATAGTACAGTATGTCCGGTACAAAGTAAGATACAAAGATTTAGACAAACGTGTCCTTGTGTACATTCAAGGCCAGCTGCACAGCTTCTTAATGCAGGCATGTGTAGAGGAGGAGTGTGTCTAAGTGAACACTTCGGTGTGAGCAAGAGTTTAAATCGGCTGTCCTCTTCCCGCCTGCCTAACAAGACAAAAACTGTCAATTTTATGTTCTTCAGGCTGTCAGTTCTGCCTCTATTCCACTCTGACAAGTAGGATTTCGTATACAGTACTCTGTGTGTTTGTATGTGTGCGGGCATGTTTGATAGCAGCTCACATATTTTATTCTATGTCAGAGAGGCAAATTGCAGCCTAGCTCGAGTGTTTTTGTTTTTTTAAAGGGGTGATAGAATGATTATATAGGGTATTTCACACTGTTCCTTAAGGTCTCCTAATAGGGTATGTAACATTGGTTGGGCTGAAAATGGCCCAGTTGCTATTTTATGGGCCCTTAAAGTGCAACTCTCGCCAAAATGCAACCTGCCGGCCTAACTATAGTATATTTACAGTTTGAATTTCGTCACGCCACTTATATTACAGCTACCCCAAGGTCTTACAAAGCTAACACTTGTGTCCAATTTCAATTTAATGCCGATTTAAATTCATATTTGTTTGTGAATATGAGGGGTTTTGTTAGCTGCTAGTGTCCCTTCAATCCTATGGGTAAAGATCGCGGCTAGTTAGCTACACTTTCGGCATAACTAGACTATATTTACACTTTGAATTTCGTCACGGCATGTATATCACAGCTACCCTAAGGTCTTACAAAGCTTAGCTAACACTTTTGTCCGATTTCAATTTAATGCATTTTTGTGAATTTCGGAGGTCTAAGAGGAGGCTACCTAGCTCTCATTGATAGTGCTCCATCCAGCCACGGGCTCTATCAATGAGACTCGCGGACAAGAGGCGAGTTTGTTTGTTATTGTTTAAATAACTCAACACACATATCCATTATAAGATTAACTGGAACCTGTGGTAAGAGATTGCGGGCGTAACAAGCTCGCTGACCACGCTCTCACTCACACACACTGGCCATTTAGCAGGAAGAGGGGAGGGAGAACAGCGAGCTGCAGGCCCTGGAGCTCTGTCAGGGCAGCGGCATTTGGTAGTCCAGTAACCCAGAAACGGTGACTTTGCGCGGGTATGGAGCACCGTGGGCTGCCGGCCATGACGGAGCTCCATCTAGCTCACAGTGGGCCGGGGTCTGTGAAGGAGGACAGGCCAGGCGGCGAGGCAGCAACCCAGGTAGCACCAGCCGCTGAACTCCGACACACAGTGGGACAAAATTTGCAATTAGCCACAAATTTTCGTAAAACGGCCCATATTTGACCTCTACATAGTTGATTTCTCGCATAGAAAAGTCTCAGAAGTGAATTGGTAGAGACTAGAGCCAAATAAGGAGGAGCCAGATTCGCCCGTTTTCAGAGGCAGTTTCAAATTGTGAGATTTGCAGAGGAAAGAGGTGTCAATGGGATTTTGAGCTTCTATGTATGTCCTATTTACCCACCAAACTGTGGTTTTTATTCAACTATGACAAGGTAAAATCGGTTTTGCATTCCATCACCCCTTTAAACAAACTAAACTTGAGTAGAAATCTAAGACCCAAATCTGAAAAAAAAAGAAAACATTGTAAAACTGTGTGAGCATGTGCAAACCATTTCCAAGCATTGATTTATCCGGGCTGTATTACTGCTGCCTCTTTCTGGCCTGCAGGTCCCTCCTCACCACTCTGCCTCTTCCTATCTCAAGGATCACATTTTACCTGCAATGCTTTTGTGTTGCTGCAATCTGGCTGTCAGCAAGGCAATCCTGTGGTGCAAAGCTACTGTGGTAGAAAGGACTATAACAGCTAATCTACTGTTTTCCAGCACACACTTCAGAATCACAGATGCTGAGTTATTTGTAAGGAGGACTTTTGCTTCCAATAGAAAAAACTAGAATGCCCAGGTAAAAGCTGCAATCTCCAAATATTAAGCAATGGAGAGAAAACGTTACGCTGTCATTGAGAATATCTCTGCAAAGCCTCAGTTGAAAACAGAGAAATATTCATGGGACGACATTGTGATACTTGCACAGGCTTTGCCAGTACTACAGGTATGTATCTAATGGCGTTTTTCCATTACATGGTACCTGCTCGACTCGCCTCGACTCTACTCTACTCGCCTCGACACACTGTGCGTCCGTTTTCCATTGCAGATTTTAGTACCGCCTCAGCGTGGCTGGTCGTCTTATATGCCGGCTCGACGCACACACCAGCGCACAAGTATAAACATCAGGCCACTTGAGCTTGTTTTACAGTTCTGTGGAGGCTACACGCAGAGCTTTCGCCGTAGCCTATGTCAGTGGCCTGATGTTTATACTTGTGCGCTGGTGTGTGTGTCGAGCTGGCATGTGTGTGTGTACGTAGGCTATGGCGAAAGCTCTGCCTGGAGGCTCCGCAGAACTGTAAAACAAGCGGCGCCACAGTAAACTGCCGTGACCTAAGGCGACACACACACACACAGAACGTCGAAGGTGTGTTGTTGTTGCCACAGCCAGAAGACACATTTTGTTTCAAATGAAACAAAAGGCAGCAAAAAAAACCACAGCTGGCTAAATTGTTTAAAAATAGCGGGTTTGTTTAGGACACCCCCCGTCTGTCGCTTTCACGCAGCTGTTAGCAGGTACCAGGTACTTTTTTTCGTAATGGAAAACCAAAAAAGACGAGTAGAGTCGAGGCGAGTTGAGCAGGTACCATGTAATGGAAAAGCGCCATATTATCAAAGGCACCTCTATGTTTTGTTGGTTTGTGTTGAACAGACTTTGTCTGCACACATATATGAATAAATGAAATGCATGTGACACTTGCACACAAAATGTGCCACCAAGTGCTGCAGCAGAAATGGATTCCCTCAGTTGTAACAAATGAAATTCAAATCAGAATAAGTACAATACAATAAGTATAATACTGAGTTAGTGTACAAATTTACTGCCTTAGGACTCATTGAGTAGTAGAATTACACTCCCCCACACTTTATGTGGCGTAAACTGCAGCTATTTCACAAGAATGACATGAATTAACGTAACGTGAAGAAAACTTGAATGGATAAACTCATCCGTGAACAAATACATTTTAAATCAGCAATGGTGTTTAACAACGAAAACTACAACTCCCATAATGCCACGCAACTTCAAGACATCATCAAAAGTCCATGTTTACATCCATTGTTTTGATTGAGAGACCCCTAGCGTAAGAAAATTAAATATTGTACGTTTAAGTGTTTTAATAAAGTAATTTAATTAAGACCGCCACACTCAACGCAGCAGTGTGGACCAACGCATACCATTCCATTTAAAAAAATAAATCTGATATAACATTTCTTTGGGTTTGTATTCTTTAACGTAGCACCTATCTTCACAGCTGGCACACCATTCATGCTACATTTATTTCTTGCTATTTTCCATTAATATTGTACTATTTTCATAACTTATTATGCTGTCAATGATTGTTTCAGACTCTGTCTACTGGATATGTTCTTGGCAGTGGGGTTGTCAGGTGCATAATGTGTAGTGACCTTATTTTGTGTGTTCCTAATGTACATACTCATATTTATGTTAATGCTTGATATATTCATCATATGTTCAAGTTGGTTTGCATGTCTCTCAATTTGTTGACCCAACGCCCATGCAGAATTTAAGGGAAGCATGGGAAAAGGACCTGGGTGTGACAATTACTGATGAAAACTGTTTTTCTTATCTTAAAGACATTCACAAAGGTTCTATAAATTCTAGACACCAGCTAATTCAATTTAAAGTGCTCCACAGACTTCACTACTCCTGTACTAAACTACATTCCTTCTAACCTTCTGACTCCCCAACCTGTCCAAAATATAAGTCTGCAGAGGGCACCCTGGGTCACCTCTTTTGGTCCTGCCCTAAGCTTAACAGATATTGGTCAGATATCTGTGCCTGCCTCTTCAATGTTTATGACTGTGATATTGTACTAGACCCGTGTAATGCGGTTTTCGGCAGGACCAGTCATCTAAAAATGTTGCACCACCTACATCGTAACTGTTCAATATGGCATGATTATTGCCAAACGGAATATTTTAACATTGTGGAAAAGTGAGGATGTTCCCTCTTTTAAGACCTGGCTAGCAGAGATATCCAACTTGCTACATATGGAGAAAGTACGATACAATGTCTCTCTCAACTCTGTAACCTTTGACGAAATGTGGCAACCATTTTTGTCTTATCTATCAAGAATGTCTTAAAATGCTTAATTTTTTGCACCTTTTCCTTGGTTTTTGACACACTGTCGATTTTCACTTGGTGACTGTGTCAACTGGTTTTACTATGTTTTTCAGAAGAGCAACCTTTCTTTCTTTTACTCCATTTCTTTTATTTGGACCTGTGTTTGTACATGTATATATAATGTATGCATACTTCTATACAATATTTTCTTTTTCATTTAGCCACTTAATTATTTATTTAATGTTTATTTGACAGGGACAAATGCATAGAACATTGCTTTATAAAGAATACAAAGTAGATGCCATGCATACAGGTTTATAGCCATGACTAATTTGCAACCCCTATCCATGCTCACATCAATTGTTAGTCTATTGTTATTGTTTTTTGCTTGTCTATGGGTGGGTTACTTTGCTGTGTTCTGATGTGCTATTTTCTTGTTTGTTAAACAGAAAAGCTATAAACAAAATATAAAAAAAAATGTATTAAAAAAAAAAAGTTTATTTACATCGGAATTATTCCGTTTCATCCTATTTGCTAAATAAAACATCTGCCAGGAGGAAGATTTTTAAGACTTGATTACAGACCAGTTACTTATTGAGAAAGATCACTTTATGCAGTGTAATGCACCAAATCTCTCTCTCTCTTGCTCTCTTCCTCTTTTCTCTCATATCAATCCCTCTTTACCCATGTTCCTTCATCATCATATGCTCCCTCTCGGAAGCAGATGAAGAGAAACTGACTCACTCCCATGTCCAATTAGCCCGACATATGACTGAACTCAAAGCAGGAATCCAGGATTTTCGCTCCTGCTGTGTCACAGATTCACCTTCATGTAGATGGCTTAGCCTGAGACAACCCTCCAACTTCGTCGACTGAATGTATAATCTTCCCCCTCTCTGTCTCACACTCTCTCACCTTTCCTTACGGTCTGTCTCTCTGCAACAAGACAATATCTGCAGCCTGTACGACATTCTGCATTTCTCATCATTTTCAGCAGACATGACATTTTTATGGTGTCCTTCCTCACCTCTTCTGTCTTCTAACATTTGCATTTAGTTTTTCTGACTTGCTTTGCTCTCCCACATTACATGTTTATGTCTCGCTCACTCTTTTTCTCTGTGTCTCTTTCATTTGGCCAGGTAACAGCGCTCAAGAGAGCTGAGAACAAAGCGAACACCCACACTGCTCACTTAAGTCAGTGAAGCAATTTTCTACCAAAAGACACTTTGCTAACCTCCCATTTTACACACACACACACACACACACACACACACACACACTCTTTACACTGTACAGTATATGGACAGTTCAACTCTCCTATCCTGCCAATCACAGACAAGCTAAAGCGTGGGACAAGTCACACGCACACAAAACAAGCCTCTACAGTATCCTCTCGGAAGGAGAGGGGTGTCACTAGCAAGGCAGTTCCCATGGCAACATACAGGTGACTCACCAGCCGGTGATGCAGTTGCCGTGACAACCTGCAGTGTGTAGCATCGCTATGGGAGGTGAGTGAAAGGGAAGAACACATTGTGGGCGTTTGTTGTCGTGGGTGTCGAAGTATAACGCAGCAGACCGAACTGACAAGACACAGAAAACAGAATTGACTGAAGCGTCCGAGGCTGGAGGCTCAACACTGAATCCTAAACTGAAAACAGCTTTGAAGACCGTGTTGATGCCAGTGGGAAAGTGAACTGAATCAAGTGCTGAATAGTTACATCAGCTGTAAAGCCTTGTTTGGACAGGATTTATAATCCAGGAAGAGATGGGGTAGAAAAAATATTTGGTATTTCATGTAGTCATGTCAACTCGTTGTTCTGAATGCATTTAAGCCATTGCCAACTACAGAAGGTGCTTTGTATTATAGTGGATAATATTAAAGCGCCCCTATTCAACATTTTTATGTCAAAATGTATCAAATTCTTATGAGTAATGTGAAAGGTGTTGCTCATGGTGATGAGCTCGAAGGTAATTATCAGCCTCCCCTCAGCTCTAAGGATTTGTTTTTGCGTCTTTCTTTCCAACAGTCATTGCTTTGGTTTGACTGTTTAGGTTCAGTCTCACCACTGAACCACAATCAGCGACAGGAGTTGGTTAAGACCAAAACAGAGCTAAAAGCTAGTAAGGAGTAAATCTTGTACTTACATTTATCAGGTGACCAGAAACACAATTCAAAATGAATGTAAATGTTGCTGGACATGTAAATAGGCATCTGTTTACTAACATTTTTGCCATGATGTAATCTCCTTCGAAATTACCGGCAGCTCACGGTACTCTGTACCCGGCTCAGAGTCACCTATTCTCGGATAACTGAACCACCAACTACCGCTGACCTGACGGAGCACCATGTGGCGCACTGGAGCCGGTGTTGAGGAGCTCTATTGCGGCTCAACACATAATAAAGAAAATTAAAACAAAATAAAGTTACAACTTTTTTGAGCAATTTCTTTGACATCTGCAGATTGATTTGAAGTTTTTTTTAGGCCATATCGCCCAGCCCTAACTCTGCCCTGCGGCCCTTTGCTGCATGTCATTCCCCCTCTCTCTCCCCTTTCATGTCTTCAGCTGTCCTGTATAAATAAAGGCCTAAAATGCCCAAAAAAATAATCTTAAAAAAAAAAAAAACACTGGTCTGAAGCCACAAAAGCCTTTAAACAATTTTTTCCACTTTTGTTGCAGTGCTTCCAACAACCTGTAAACAGACTGAAAATTGGTGGCGTTCCCCTTTTTAAGATGATGTTCACAAGGTGATAAAGTGTCTGTCCAGAGAGAACTTAACATATGGAATGATAAACAAACGCACATATACAGTATGTGATCTGGGCAGGACTAACATCTGATCACCCAACCTCCCCTAAAGAAATAAATCCTATCCAAACACTGCTATAGGCATAAATTCAACAATGTATCCCAGACAACATTGTTCTCACACTCTCCCACATTTTCCACACCTATTTATTGCAATAAAACTTGTGTTAATGTTGATAAACAATACACTTGGCGTAAAGTTGTGATCTTTATAACAGCGGGATGTACATATGAATTCTCGAACATGATCACGCTGGAAGGCACCATATGTTCCGCTGTCCAATTATTTTAAGTAGACTTTTTAAAACGAACAAAAACAAAGTGTGTAAAAAGATCCACAAGAAATAAATACTGTAAAAGAAAAAGAGGGAGTGAGAGTGCTGGCAGCAATTATCATGACCCAAGCACTCAGTACACAGCAGTAACCTTGCTGAGGGAGGTTTGGAAGGACTAATAGAGTATTTAATATACTTGTAACTCTAGATCCTTTATGCAAGAAGTTCTATTACAGATTTTTTTCTTTCCCCAAAATGTTTCCAACTTTGATGTTAGCAATCCCTTTATGAGAAAAAAATTTAACTTTACTACAAATTGATGATACATTTTAATGGAGTAAGGCTCCTCTGTCAGACAAGTTGATTAAGAAAAACACTAAATGCATACTTTAATTACATATGAGGCTTCCAGTTCCTGGTTGAAACTAAACATCACTGTGCAGTATTACCTAAGTCACTACAATGAGAAATAATTAACTTTTTAAGAGTGCATGAGGATGGCATCATCTGCCTTTTAGGAACTAAAACTGCAGGTGACACACTGATTTCAAAAAAAAAAAAAGAAGCGTTGGCCTACCATTGCGTGGAAAGGCGTTGAGCTGGTGATTGATATCGAGGGAGCAGGGTTTGCGTGTGACGGCTGTAGTCACGGACTCATACGGGTTGTCCTCGTCCTCTGGCAGGAAAACATCCAGAGATGGCGAGGCGACAATCTCTGCTGAACGCTTTGAATCCTGGGAGAAGGGCAGAGAGAAAAACACATACAGAGAAATGTAAGGGCAATCCGTTAAACATACCACATTACCCAGTAACAGAGTGTGCACAATCTGATGGAAAAAGTGGTTTAAAACCCTGACTCCAGCAGGAACTACCAGCAGTTCCACATTCATTGAGCTAAACACAAACACACCACCATTATTAATGATGTACTGGAGCCATACTGGCCTATTATCCCTTCCAACAGACCCATAAATGATGTATTATGTTGATAAATTGTGTTTGGAAAGCAAATTAGGAGCCCTCTCAGTGAGTTTAGATGCACAATATTACACCAAAGAGTAATTTGAGTTCATTAGCTGTATGTGATTTCTGAAATAAAGCACAGCAAACACGGCAAAAGAAAAGCAAAAGGAGACGTTTGATTTGAGCTTGCTAATGTGTGGTAAAGAGTGTATATCCAGGTCCCCATCTTTTTGTTTATCTTTGCCTGAGGTGCATCAGAAGAAACAAAAAGAAAACACCACATCAGCTCAGTAATCTCTCAGTTCAGCTCAAGGCTATTCATTCAAGTCCAACCACGTCGTTCACACATTTGGATTATCATGAAAGATTTACGGCGATGTTCAAAGCAAACACTGAAAATAAAGGGTTGTAAAAAGTTTGAACCTTTCTTTCTGCTTCTCTCTTAACGGACCCTTCAGAACTTTTGGGTTTTGTTTTCTTTGATCAATGAGGTTTTACTGAAAAAAAAAAAAAAGAAAAGAAAAAAAGCTGTATCAGGTTCTCTGCAAGTGCTGCTGGAGTTCTGACCTCTTTAAACTTCTTTTCTCTCTCCATGCACCTTGTATGTAGGTGAAGCTGTGACAAAAACCCCACTCTGCTTCTATTATGCGACTCTGAGACGCACTCACTGTGAAAGAACAACACTACACCAACATCATCCAGTCTCTCACTGCAAGCACTGGCCTTACAATAAAGTTGTTCTATATACTACCAGTGTTGCTGGAGTTTTGACCTCTTCAGTCTCAATTTCTCAACTTCCATCTCCTACAAAACTGTGAGACTGGCAAAGATTAGGGATAAGTAACAGGGAATCGTATGTTGATTAATCTGGTAAGAATCAGTCCATCATTTTTAGATTTAAGGGTTTTATGTGATAAATGTGCAAGAAAATAGCTACACCGCAAAATCCTGTAACATTTTACAGATATGTTTTATAGAGAGATACAATGGCTTTTTTTCAATGTATTAACTCCCTAACTGATGAAAGGTGGGGGCTGTTGTTAAAGCGTAACTCTGGCCAAAATGCAACCTAGGGTCTTTTTGTGAATGTACCCGAGTGAAACTTTCGTTTAAAAGCATATTTAGGACGGAAGCGCCACTTTTAAGATTTACCGTATTCTCGTTTTTCGGTCAAATGGCCTTTGGAATGGGAGCGATAGAGGCACTTTTATGCTAGCCTCAAAATAGCTATTTTTAAAACACTAAGAAGGCTCGACGCAACATGAAACTTTGCTCGAAGTATCACCAGGGGCTGTACACCTTAACTACACCGGTGCACAAGGGATATACTAAATCTGGGGCTACTTGTTTTGATATCGACTCGTTTTGACTGCTGAGGTGGTAGCGGCTGGAAACAACAAGAGCTACGGTGAGTTGTTCAAAACCTTTTTTAGTAAACTCTGGGTACACAAACAATGTTCTCAATGCTTTCGTTAAGGTGTAGAGCCCCTGGTGATACTTCGAGCAAAGTTTCATGTTGCGTCGAGCCTTCTTAGTGTTTTAAAAATAGCTATTTTGAGGCTAGCATACAAGTGCCCCTAGCACTCCCATTCAAAAGGCCATTTGACCGAAATCGAAAATACGGTCAATCTTAAAAGTGGCGCTTCCATCCTCATTATGCTTTTAAGCAAAAGTTTGAATCGGGTACATTCACAAAAAGACCCTAGGTTGCATTTTGGCGAGAGGTACGCTTTAAAGTGCCCATATTATGAAAAAAAAAAAAATCACTTTTTCTGGGATTTGGGGTGTTATTTTGTGTCTCTGGTGCTTCCACACGCATACAAATTTGAAAAAAAAAACCATCCATGCTGTTTTGAGTGAGATATGGGTTTCTGAATGTGTCCTGCCTTCAGTCTCCGGGTGAGCTGTTCAAAATCGGCACGGCTTTTTATGTCACTAGCCAAAACGAGGTGGCTAACCATAGCATGCTAGCTCGTTCTGAATGGCAAAGCATTGTTACAACACACACTAGTTCACCATAATCTACAAAAGAACTACTTACATGTCCCTATTCTGCAGGTATTACACACAAAGTTGGAAGTGTGCCCTCGTTTAGAAGAAGTCTCCCGGCTAATCCTGCCTTGTACTATTGAAGTTGTAGAAACAAACAGCTAGCTAGATGATGTGATCTTACCTAGCTACTACGCATGCGCGACTGCCAACCAAGATGTTATAGCAGTGAGAGGTCTCACTTTGTAGCTAAAACAGAGACACAGGGTGAAAAGAGGAGCTGCAGCAATGTGCAGTACAACAAAAATATGGTGTTTTTTGAAAATTAAACCATGTAAACCTATTCTGGTACAACCTCAAAATACAATTATGAACCTGAAAATGGGCATAATATGGCCACTTTAAGATCTATCCTCTGACGGTGCAATAGCTTCACACATGGTGTGAATGAATTCAAAAAACAGCAAAAGAACTGATGAGAAACGGGGCACAAAATTCCCTCAAACACAACAGAGAAAGAGACCTGCAAGCAGGTTTACCAATCAATGCGACCAGGAGTACGAGCAACAACATGAACAAATATATTTTTTAGTGTTGGATAGTCTCTTACTGTAGCCGGCATCCTTTCCGGTCTCTCTCTTAACTGTCTTGGAAAGGCAAAATGAAAATATATAATCTGTAAATGAGTAAAATATAATAACTTAATTACATGCATAATTACTTAATTAAATGATTCAACTATTAATTAAATGAGTACATTTTAATTAATCTTAAAAAATAAATAAATGTAACCTCTATCCATTTTATGATACGGCCCTCACAAAAAAAAAAGTAAATCCTGAAACACACTACAAAAAAAATCAGTTGTCATTTCTGACAGTATGTTATTACTGTTAATAGCAACGATGTTGTTCTGGTTTACTTTTCTTAATCAATGCTGTTTGTTAGGCTTATTGTTAGTCTCTCTGAATAGAGTATCTGCCAACTGCTTAAATTGTAATTTGCATATTCAATTAAATGATTTTTACCAAAAGGGACTTCATTTCGAAGAAATTCTTCATTTGGAGGTGATTGATTCAGAGTAACATGTAAGGAAAAGTTTCTTTGGGCCCGTTATATAATGGTGTTCTCTTCGGGTATTCGAGGAGAATTTCAGATTGCATTTTGCTGCAGCATTGGTGAAAAGGTTGAGACCCAAAGGGCTCCAAGAGAGAGCTGAGGACCAAAAGGTCCCTTATCTCTGAGGCAGATGTGTACCCAGAAAGAATGAAAAACAAGAGTGAGTGATGTGAAGCAGGGGAAAAGGTTACAGGGACGAGCGTCATTTCAGCCAAAGAGACAAAACATTTCTTTAAAGCAACGCAGCCTCCTGATGTCTGCCTTTTCCCTTTAACACAACACTCTATCATCATTTCCGAAGTGTCACTTGGCAACCTGCCCCTGGTTGTACCTTTCCCCATGTCACCATAGTATTAAGTTGTGGTTACGACAGTTCTCAACCGTGCGCCACATAAATCTCTCAACCCTCTGACTCTTTCTCTCTCTCTTTCTCTCTCTCCCCCCCCCTCTCCCTCTCAGCCTCCTTTCCTCATTCAACAACCATTAATCTTCCTTTCATCATCTGCTACTACATTACCCAGACTGCACCAGGCCATCAATCACACACTGAGCACACTCAAAATGGATTAATCATTCTGGATGACAGAACAATCAGTCCCTTGATGATTTCTCTCACTCACACTCAATCTGAGACTTATTTCACACAACATTTTATTAAAAGGTCTACAAACTAAGCCCCCCCCCCCCCAGTTCCCCCTTCCTTTTCCATCCCCATCAGCACTCAATTAGACTGCCATTACCAGCTAATAGAGACCCAGTCAGTCTTTTATGCCTTCACTGTGGCCTGGCCTCAGCTGATACAGATTTGACGTGACAACCTGGTTAGGTGCAGATTTCACTCACAGAGCTGAAAGAAGGCTGAGAGCACTCTGATGGAGCCATACAGAGCTGCTGCGAGTTCCCTGCTCCTACAGTACATAAAGACTCTGAATTATAAATTGTATCTGACAGCTCAGATTAAAGGAGCCATTAATCATCTTCATATTCATTTTGAGGGTTTAGTCAAATTGTGATTTCGAAAGCAAGAGGTGGCCTCAACAAACCACTAAACTGCATTTCATACATTGTGTTGACATGCACTTAGGTAGCCTATTTAAGCTTGGCTTTCGGCAGTATCCTGATTTCTAAAACGCCATGTAAACCAGAAACCAGGATTCTGTAATTGGGGTAGATACTTGTCATTTTTTTTGCCAGGTATTGTACGCTGGAATGGAATGGAAACAGCAACCTCTGCTAGTTGCAGAGTGTACAAAACGCAGGACACTAGAGTGAGACTGTAGACTGAGGTTTGCCTCCAGAGTGCTGCATTTGGTAAGGGTCAGGCAACGAGTAGTTCAGTTAAGGTTAGTGTAATCGTGGTTTGGGTTAAATGTTTATAAAGTATGTCCTGTCTCGCACTTAGGTCACTTTTTACTTTTTTAATATTTAGCCAAGACCACAAACCCTAACATTAAAAAAAAAACTGAAAGTGCTTAAATATAAACACATCCTGCTCTAGTTGCTGCGTGCAGATAGTGCAGGAAAAATAAATGATATAGTGGTGAGAAATATAGTGAGAAACAGTCAGTGCACATTTTTTTGCAGAAACATTCAATATCATTCTGCAACTTGGCAGATACAATAATCTTCCTCACAATATTGTCAGAAAACGTAATCCCTGCAGAATTAAGATTCATACAAAACATATTTGCCTTTGCATATTAGTTGTAATTTCTCAGAGAAAGGGTTGCTATGACAGCAACATTTAAACACATAATCCTCATATTCAAAATAATTCCATCCAAAGTCTGACTCAGACTGAAACCATCACAAAGTGGGCTCTAGAAGTCAAAGTCAGTTTCAATTTCTTACAATTCAAACACAAAAAGCTGTGCTCTCACTACAGAGCCTGTCCTCTCACTGCACCATCAGCCCTTCGACACACACTCAACACATTGCATCACTATTACAGTTAAAGTATGAAAATAATTCTTCCAAAATAAGGATAAGGTAGGGGAGGAACCTGATTATTGACTGCTGCATGTAAACATGGATTTACAGAACATGTTCGAATTCCTGCATAACTCGATTCCTTGGAGTAACCTGGTTCCTTGAAAGAACATAAAAGTGCAACAGTGTGTGTGTCACTTGCACGAGGCTGGAAGAGGGTGCAGTTCTTCAGAACAAATCAAGATAAAGTTACAATGTTACTGGAAGTGAAAGTAGATTCAAATCAAAACAGAGACAAAGCGAGAGCATCGTCTTTAAACAGGACGTGACAGGATTAATGGGAAATGTGTAAAAACATGACCCTAGCTCTAATATTTCTGATGAAAGACAGCCGTGAGATTGAGGCTATCAAACATCACAGCCATGGTCTCATTTGTTTGCTGTAATTACCAAGATGTCACCATGAATTAACAATGAAATACGGGAAGTTTTAAAATGCCACAGGTGGAGTAGCATCATTAATAGAGGCGCTGAAGAAAGCACATGAGACAAGCTCCAAGACAGAATGAGTTTAGGAAAGAGATTCCTCTGTAGTGTCTACAGATAGAGAAATACAATTAAAAGGAGAGAGGGAATAGATAGAAAGCAGTAAATGAAATGAAAGAAAAGACGAAGAATCACTAATAGCGTGTACTGTCACCATGTGCTCGGTCTATTCTTGCCTACCCTTCAGCACTTTTCCTGTCTCTTATCTCTCTCTTTCACTTCATCTCTCATTATTCCCGTTACTCTAAATCTCCAACAGAAAGAGAGGCCAAAGCTGACAGGGGTAGCAAAACCCAACGCCCTGGGTAAAGACAGGGAGGGATGTAAACACAGGTAGATCAAAGGACACCAGGATCCAACTCAACACTTACTTTGGAGTTTGTGTCAGAGAATCCAAAGGACACGAGCAGGAGACAGAGCGGGAAGAGGAAAATGAGTTTGTACTGAGGAAGGGAAGCAGAGGAAGTGGGAGTGTATTAAGTTAGGAGCAGTGAGTTCCTCACACACAGAAACATAGAAAAAAACACACAGAAATGCAAGTCAAGTACAAGCAACATGCTTGATTTCTCACACACAGTACGGCAAGAAGGCAATGGTAAAATATCCAACTAAGCTGCATTGAGGTGAGCAACAAGCTTTACGTTTGAGCTATTCTTTCGCCAGCAGAAAACTACTGTGCGCTCAATCTCAAAGAGGACACTCACTGGAAAGAAATCCAGGAAAGTCCAGAGTGAAGCCTAGGAGCAGCCAGAAGATCTAGAGTTGAAATTAATCCAGCAGTGTGACAACAGGTTTAGCTATCTGATATTTTGATGTATCTCACCTCTTCTTACCGCTCAGCCTTGGAGGGGGTCAGACGGATTTAAAAAGTGGGAGAAAAGTCTTCACGCGGTTCGATATGAGCAGTCCCTCGTACAAACAAACGCACTCGGTCTTGATTCATTTCCCTCCCTCCACCCTCCTTCCCTCTCTATCTTTCAGGGCAGAGATAGGACACAGAGAAACTTGTGTCTGAGCTGAACAGGAAGAGAGCAGACAAACAGAGGCCTACTCTGGCCACTAATTAGCAGGTCGTATGCAGCTCCCGACCAACTGCAGAGGCCAGATTAAGAGTGTGTGTGTGTGTGTGTGTGTGTGTGTGTGTGTGTGTGTGTGTATGTATGTATGTATGTATGTATGTGTGTGTGTGTGTATGTGTGTATGTGTGTGTGTGTGTGTGTCTCAAGGCGCCTGCACGTGACCAAAAAATAGTATGTAACGGTGTGTGATTATATCTGTGTAATAACACAGTGTGGTGTCTTTCTGCTTGCAGCAGATACATGATGTGTGTGATCATGTAAGAGCCTATGTGCATACTTTGTTTGTGTGTTTCTCTGTGTATGCATAATTGAGTCTGCTTGTATTATATACGGTGCGTGCGTGTATAGCTGATAACCCAAATAGGAAATGTGCTGCTGCTTTGGTCACGTCCGAGGAACTTCTATCAAACAGTCTTAATTCCTGTGACTCTCTCTTCCTCTCTGTCTCTGTTTAACCCTTCATGTATACTGTAGCAGTCACAACTCAACCATTGCTTCCCACTGTATACTGAGTTCATAGGTCATCAGATATGAATAGAGGCTATAATTTGCTGGCATTTCCTCACGGAGGCTATTTGATTAGAGAGAAAAGGGAGGGGTGGACACCAGAGAGGACAAAGGGCCCTCTGAGGCCCTCAATAAGAGGAGAGACAGAGAGAGAGGTGCAGTCATGAGAGGGCAGTACTGGAGAGACACACTGACCAACAAAAAAAAAGAGATGAAAAATTAAAAAAAGATTGCAGCATCTAAAACTGGAAGGCGGCAAAAGACAGCCCATTCCCTGACTCAAGCTGATACGACGGCAAATACACCTTTTCAGGGAGTGTGATGAGCAGATTAGCACTAATGTCATGACTGTGTTGTTAATTAGCCTATTTTAGCATGAATACTAAAAGCAGGGGAATGAGCTAGCCTGGCTCTGCTCAAAGTTAAAAGCTAACATATTTGCAATAATAATGCTAACATGCTGATGTTAAGCAGGTCTCATGTTCACCATGTTAACCATCTTAGCTTAGCGTGTAAGCATGCTAATTAGAACTAACACCAAGTAAAGCTGAGTCTAATTCAAGATTCAGAGATTAAAAAATCCTTTATTAATCCCACAATAGGGTAATTCACAATGTTGCAGCAGCAATGGATAGTGCAAACAAGTACAAAAATAATGGAAATATCATATCTGCAGCTTTTTCTTGACTATCAATAGGTTACCATTACCTCTGTGCAGCGTCTTCAGCTATAGTGCTCGATTCTAGATATGGTTGTGAGCATAGACATTTGTCTCTGTACAGGCACGATGGTTCAAAACCTTACAGAGAACGTCACTGTGATGACAAGACTTCAGGGAAGCTGCACACAGTCACTGCACCCGACTGTTCACCAAGATATTTGTTCCGATGTAACACTTCCAATATATATATATTATTTATCCAGAAATGTTGAGCAAAAATGTAGATAAAAGGTTAATGGCAGGACTTAAGACATGAGGAATACAGGCGTGAAAAAGATGAGATAAGAGAGAAATATAGAGGGCACTTGTTGATCTTCATGAGAAATGAGAGAGGAGGAGGTAAAGAGTGGAATAGTAGTGGTGCGCGTTGGTCAGAGCAGTGAGCAGGGATTGCTTTGCAGAATTGGATTTCCCTCCATGGCTGGCTAATCCCACAGAAATCAGCTAGCTGAGCCACCCACAGGACAGTGACAGTCACTCCTTAGAAAATAACACCCTTCACATTCCCCATGACGGCTGCTGTATTGAGCAAAGCTCTAACTGTGGCTTCCCCTGGCTCCGCGCTTAATCCCACAGACACGGCAAGCAGCCAGAGCAAGAGGCCGCTGACAGAGAGCCACCGCTGTGTGACCAAACTTTCACTGTGTTTAACTGCAAGCCTGACAACTTTGAAAGTTTCAGGTATATATGTGTGTGCTGCAGTTTGAACACTTTGATGTTCTACAAACAGTAACAAAGGTTTAATGAAACATTTCAATACATACTAGGAGAAGATGAGACAAGAAGAGATTAGATAAGCATTTGCATTAATAAATTTTGTTCTCTCTTTTTGATGTTTTTTCTCAAAATGTTGTTTAGGCACGTGCACATTTCTGTATGTACCAGGGGTTGATGCATATATCGGCCATGACCGATCTCACAATGTTAACAAAACATCGTTAACTAACAAAATGCTTCCACCATGCAACATGAAAATCATTTTATTCCATAATCCTGCTGATAAACAAATTGAAAACATAACCTCCTTGGCGGAGGTAATAAAAGGGCACTCAGTAACTCGCTTGTTTTGCTGAATGAGTTCTCCTTGTTCTTTGTGTACCAGAGTGGTGACCCAGAGTGCCAATTTTGTTTTCTCCTTCTTATTACTTTAATGGGTGCTGTGCTTTTAATAGCAATCATGATACAGGAAATTGTTTTAGGGGATGCTTACTTCCCATCAGATTCACAGCATCCTTGAACACACAGTATGACAGCTGTTCTGCCTTTGTTTCTGGGATAGTGAAATATTGTGTGTGTGTGTGTATATTTATTATGTTGTGTGTTGGGGATCCCATAAGCACTTCTGTTTTTTACAGAGATGTTGTAGGTTCTGTAATTGTAATTTGAATCACTAAAAATCTACAATTTGTATGTGACATATGCAAAAACTCCTTTCCTTATAAAGCATCCAGTTCTAACAGTGCTCAGTGGTTTAGCACATATCTGTAAGGGCACCATGAATCCCCTATAGATGTTCAATTCAGCCAGAGAGAGAAATAAAGACTGGAAGTAATGAAATAAAGACAAATGACATGTAAGGTAAGAGAACAAAGGTCAGAAAGAGGAGAAGGAAGTGGAACATTAGACCTCAAATTATCTGTCACAAAGTAATTCTCCTTAAGACATCCAGGTCTGGGTCTGTGACATTAAACTGTAGCTCAGAAACAACTTGTGATTCTTCCTACATCCTGTATAATAATGTCTTCATTATAACCTGCTGAGGTCTCCACATACGTCTTAAAAGTAATACGTTGACATTTTTGGGAAAAGACATTTTTGGGAAAAGTCATCTTTTTTTTAATGATTTAAATGAAAAGATCAATACCACTCTTATATCTGTTACTTAGCTTTTGAGGTGAAGGTAGGTAGGCTGATTTTTAGCCATGCATGAATGGCAATGGCAATGTCAGTCCACCACTTTTATCCAGACTGAAATATCTAAAATACATGCCACACTAATCACATTCCCATTAGTCTCAGTTGTACTTTGTGTTCAGCGCTAATAAGAAAATGTTAGCATGTTGGCTGTAGCTTCATGTTTACTGTACAAACATGAGTAGCACTAATCTTACTAAATAACTCATCTGACTCTTAGCAAGAAAGCAAATCTCCTAAAATGTTGAATTATTGCTTTAACAATGACCAGTGACTCTTTTCCAGGGACTCATAAATCTCTAGACTACTGATTTGATTAAATTTAACTTTTTTTCCAACAGCAACTGTGTGCTACCATCGTTAGCGCTGCATTGTCATCTGGGGCCACAATACAATATTTCATATGAAATATGAACTCTACATTTACATCAAGACTCAGACAATATGTTTTACACATACATCTGCTTGTGCACAATACATTTACTTTAAATATGAATTTAGTAAATCACTCATGGTGTTTGTCTTGTTTAAATAGGAAGGCCAGAATAGTCTAATTAAAACATATTTCATTTATACATAAATACACAAAAAAGCAAATGCTCCCCATATCTCTGCCTGTCACCTGTGTGTGTGAATGTGCTTTGTGTGTAAATCCCTGGAATGTCAGCTTGGTTTGGACACACAACAGCACTAAATGATTGCACACAGGCTCTTCTGAAGCATTATAGGATTTCATGCATTGCTCAAGGGCACTTCAACACCAGTGGCATGGTTGTTTTAATATACGGTAGTGCTAGTACTGTGGGGGGCACTTTTTCCCTGTTGGTGGTCTTTATTTATTGAAGCTCCTAAGCCTCTTTCTCCAATCTTGTCTTCCTTTTCCTGTTTACCTCAAGGACGACGAGATATGTCGAGGTATGTCAGGCTTCACACACACACACACACACACACACACACACACACACACACACACACACACACACACACAGAACATCTCACGGGCAGCATATCTATGTGTGCCTGTGTGTGCCAATCTATTTCAGTAAAAAAGTATTTGACAGCAGCTATAGGTGTGTGTGTGTTGAAGGTTAGGTTGACAGGAAGACAGTCTATAGCTACAGAGTGTGCAGGGCATAAAGCCGTTAACAAGAACTAAGTGTAAGCACAGAGCTGCATCACGTCCCGCAGAGAGAGAAAAGGAGAAGTGGGAAATAACTGCAAGGAAAAAAAGACAAGAGTAGAATAACAAAGTAGGCTGAATTTTGAGGTTTGTATTTTACATTTTAATTAGTGTTTTAATCTAATAAAATGAATACCTAATTAAAATCCACAAAATAAAAGGCAGAAACATCGATTCACAATAAAATTAATTAAAAAAACATTCCCATTTTTACCCCAATAAATACGCTTCTCACCACACGCATACATTTTAACTTATCACAAAAACTGCAACCAGGGGACAACAGCTAATCAAACCGCTGCTCTAAAGCTTGAGTGCGTAACTTTTTGATATTAATGAAGGCTTGCGCGATCACGGAAGGCTTGTATCATGTGGACGCGCCGACAGTTTTGTTGTCATTACTTAGTAGGGGAGACAGAAACTGCGCACTATAGCTCAAAATATATAATGGCATTATTATTACAGCCTAACTCTCCATCTTTCCAGCTCTCAGCGAAGGCGGTCGCTTTTTCTCCCTCTCCCTCCCAGGCCTACCCTGCTTGCTATCTTGTCTTGTGTTGTCTGCTGTTAACTTTTTAGAGACTCTCCCTGCAAGGCTCTACAAATACCTAAAAATCATGGAATTGATTAACTGGTCTCTCAACGCAATTGTCACTGTATTCTCGAGGAGGAGCACTGGTTCGGGTGAGCCAGCATGTCCTGACGGGAAGTTTGCTGCAGGGTATACGATGGACGGCTGGGAGAAACGGCGTGTCGTGTGTCTCTCTGCTCTTTCCGTGGAGGACGTTGAGGATATCTACCTATTTGGAACCCTGATAACTGGAATGTTGCTGATTGGAGGATGCTTCGCTCTGGTTTATCGAAGCATTGGAAAGACTTTGGTAGCTGTCCAAAGCCCAAGGAAGCTGCCTGGCCTGACTAAAGCTGTCGGAAAAGCGATCAGTTTGCAAACTGGGACTATTAATCGCGTGATGGAAAACAACATGGTAATGATGACCCGCGGCTTGGTTACCATCATGAGGAAGGTCATGGATTTGGAAAGAAAAATTGACCAGTTGAACAGTGTGTAGTTGGACAATAGAATGAATGTTTAAATTAGAGCAGCCATTCGCGTAGACATAACAAATTTAATCTTTCGGCTCCCTTATCCTGAACGGCCTTGCCAAGGCCGTATCTTGGAACAAACAGTCACCCTGTTGGGGCTCTGCAAGCGAGACGCTCTTGGTTCCTCCCCCGTCTTCCCCACTGCCTGCTGATTGTCGTATCGGTTCTGGACTGTTCAAGGGTGTCACCATGGCAACGTGCTGTGTTTTCGCTATAACATTCTGCGGACTGGGTCACTAGTGGGACTGCCGGGCTGTGCGTTTCTCAGCAGGCCAAACTCCCCCAACCTACCCTCTCCCCAGTCCAATGCCTTCGCAGCCAAATGTGCAACTGTACATTTATGTTATGTTATGTTATGTTATGTTATGTTATGTTCAGCAGTGCAAATGTACTGTTTGTGTGCCTATGTGCTGAGGTGTTTTTTTCCTGTTCCAACACTGTTCTTATCTTTATGAGGACAGTCTGAGAGTTGCTTTTTTTTTCCCCTCTCCTCTCCTCATGTGATGCTGTATTCTCCCTGCAAGAGTTAAGTGAGAGTTGTTTTGGCGCCGCATATATGGCGACTCGGTGTGTCTGTGCGTGTTGCTTTAATGTGACATGCACCTACAGCACCAGGACAAATTCCTTGTGTGTGTAAACGTACTTGGCAATAAAGCTTTTTCTGATTCTGATTCTGAATACTGAACTACTCAAATTAGATATTAGAAAACGTATGAACCCAAACCGTTTACTCCCACAGAGCACATTCAGTCCTTCATTTACAGGCTTCTAAAGCTCTCCACATAATCTCTGCCCTCTCAGAAACACCTGCCTTTGATGTTCCTTAACATCTCCAAGAGTCCTCGTCCATTTCCAAGAGTCCCCCCTCTCCCCTCAACTCCTTCAAAACTCCCTGGGCTGAGAACATTAAAAGGTCAGCAGCCAACCAGGAAAAATGGAGAAAGAGAAATGTAATTGGAAAGTGCGAGTGTGGAGAAAGAGAGGGATGGAGAAAAAAAAAAAACAGGAAGAAGAAGTAAAAGGTGGTGAAAAGAGGAGTGAAGCTCGGGGACACAGAAGGGAAACGCTGACGCACATATCTTCTGACGACATCTGCTGATGCTGATTGAGATTTTTCAATGGTCGACATCCCACGCCTGATACCTTATGAATTCTGTGTTGCCTGGCAACCCTGCCGACCTTGCTCTATCTGAATATTTTTCTCACATCTGTTCATTGTCTTTCTCTCTACTTCACTTAGGTCTGAACTTCTTTATTAAAGTCGACGTTGCTGAGGAAACCTCCTCCATACACACTTTGGCATCAGTTGGCGTTCCGCATGGCGATGGTGGGAGGAAACCTGAGGCGGGCAACGAGAATTCACAACAAGGAAAGCGTCCTTATGTAGGCACGTATGCGTGCGCGCGCACACACACACACACACACACACACACACACACACATACATTGTGCGTCTCACTATCTTTGTGGGGACCCGTCATTGACATAATGCATTCCCTAGCCCCTTACCCTAACCTTAACCATCACAACTAATGGCGCTTTTCCATTACATGGTACCAGCTCGACTCGCCTCGACTCGCCTCGCCTTTTTTGGTTTTCCATTACGAAAAAAAGTACCTGGTACCTGCTAACAGGTACTTTTTTTAGTACCTCCTCAGTCGAGGTTCCAAGCGAGCTGAGGCGAGCCGAAAAGGTGACGTGAAAGCGACAGACGGGGGGTGTCCTGAACAAACCCGCTATTTTTAAACAGTTTAGCCAGCTGTGTTTTTTTTTTTGCTGCCTCCAGCTTCTTCTGAAACTAAATGTGTCTTCTGGCTGTGGCAACAACAACACACCTTCAACGTTCTGTGTGTGTGTCGCGTTAAGTCACGGCAGTTTACTGCAGCGCCACTTGTTTTACAGTTCTGCGGAGGCTCCAGGCAGAGCTTTCGCCGTAGCCTACGTACACACACACATGCTGGCTCAACGCACCACCAAGTATAAACATCAGGCCACATATTACATAGGCTACGGCGAAAGCTCTGCATGGAGCCTCCACAGAACTGTAAAACAAGCTCAAATGGCCTGATGTTTATACTTGTGCGCTGGTGTGTGCGTCGAGCCGGCAAGACGACCAGCCACGCTAAAATCTGCAATGGAAAACGGACACACAGTGTGTCGAGTCGAGTTGAGTCGAGTCGAGGCGAGTAGAGTCGAGGCGAGTCGAGCAGGTACCATGTAATGGAAAAACGCCATAAATGCCTAACCTTAACCTTTACCCTAACCATAACCTAATTCTAAAACCAAGTCTTAACCCTCAAACAGCCCTTTAAAGTTGTGGGGTCCAGCATTTTGGCCCCACAAAGCTGTCCGGACCCCACAAGTAGGCTATACTGTATTCCCGGTTTTTGGACCCCACAAATGTAGTTAAACAAGAACACACACACACACACACACACACACAAATTACATGCCATATTCATTAGCTTGGAACAGAGTGCACTCTATCCTGTTTTTCTGGTTAATGTAATGCAGCACAGTCTGACAGGTGTATTATACATTGAAACATTAATAATCACGTACATTTAATTTGTGCATGCACCTGCTTTGGCATGTGCACACTTACTTAAAGAAAAACACACTTGATTGCAGTCTATTAGATATGCTTTTCTAAAACTAATGCAGGTAGCGGATACGATATTTCTGCAAAAAATATTACCGCCATAAAGGTTATATTGTTCAGGGTTTTTTTTTGATTGTTTTAACAAAGTGTGTTCATTTTGGAAGATGTTGTTTGCGGTGCTGGTTTATTTTACAGCATTATATATTAAAACTGAAAAGGGCCAAAAATAAAATCTGTTAATGCTGCTTTACATTTTTGTATGAAAATATTAAATATATTTGACTACATACTGTAAGCAACACTAGGAGAAAAAAACATCTTTACTCAATAATAATTTACACAAAAAAATGGAAAACTGCTTTATCAAGACTGTGTTTTCATTTCAGATTTTGATTTACAGTGGTTTCTCACTGACAACACAAGCCAAACACTACAACTATCTTCTGATTCAGATTTTTTTAATGCCAAACTTGGACTGGTGAACAAAAATGACGCTTTTTGCAAGATTTTTTTCCAACAGAGCCCCACTCACGTTACCATTGAGAAGAGCACAGACATATCAAAATCTCTCATGTTAATTAACTGAAATAGTTTTGCAGAAATGTATGGAGGATGCCATCACTTGCTAACCTGACTCTGCCAGATGGATTGCTTCGCATTTGCTCGGCATATCCATCTGGGAACTTTCCGTTGGAGAACTTTTGGGAAGGGGCGAAAATACTGGTTAGCTGATTGGATAAACCATCTGTCTATCACCACCTATGTTGGTGATAGACGGGCAAAATCAACCAATCAGATCAACGATATGTCAAACTCTTGCCGAAACCAGTCGGGAGAAGAGCAAAAACATCTTTTCCTCCGAGAAAAGCCTCCAGTGCTGTTTTTTCTCTTCTTTCAATAAAGGAATACTTTCTAATTCGGATAAAACTTGCGCGATTGCTACGCTCATCTCATCTGTGGAAGCCGCCATGTTGTTTAGACTGAACAGTTGCTTCTCGTTACATCACACCTAAACCCGCCTCAAAACCAACGCTGATTGGTCGGTCGTTTGGCGAACGGCTCCAAATTTTCTCTGTCTCAAGATGCCAGACTGATCTGCGAGTGGAAAACTGGAGCTCGCGAGATCAGGACGGTCTCACGAGGCTAATCACTTGCAGCTGATTAAAAAAATAAATACAGTTTGGGGGCCTTTAAAATGTTTTTTACATATTAAACTAAAGTTTAGACATTGTTGTGCAGGGATCTTTTTTTTCTAGCTGACTTGTTAGACAAGTCCAGCTCTTTGACTGACAGTCTTGAGTGACAGCTAGACAATCGATACAAAGGTTAGTACACTTCTGCTAAAATATAAAGTGAAAGATCGATA